>NC_057803.1:101128111-101276377 GCF_018294505.1 Triticum aestivum
GGGGGAGTGGAGCATGGGGGAGAGGACCGAGGAGGCAGGGCAATCCTTATCCCCTCGCCCATGTCGACGAGCTGGTCCGGCAGGGGTCACCCCTGTAGCAACTGGTCGGGGGGAACAGGGCGATCAACCGGGGTGGGGGTCGGGCTGGCTGGATCGGCCTGTTGGGCTAGGCCCAGTGACAAAGTAGTTTTAGGCCTTCTTCTATTTTTTTGTTTTTCTACCTTTGCTTTTACAGAAACAATTTTGTATTTAAATAAACCATCAAATGACTTTTGCAGATTATGGAACTTGGCCAATAAATGCAATGCAATATTTGGCCTTGCCATAAAAAGTTTGGAGCTTAGTTGAACTCACTTGAATTTTGCTTAAAAGTAAATGGGTTAAATGGGATTGTTTTTGTCCTGTTTTAAATAGGTTAGAGGCGATTTATTAACTCAAATAATGTTTCTTTATGCATGAAAACTAACTAGTGAATATTTGCAACCCAACGAACATTTTTATTTGACAGTTTGAAGAAATGAAAACTTATCTTAAAATTTGAATTTGAATTGAGTTAGAAATATTTTTAATTGATATTTTTTGGCATAATGATGATGACTTGGCATCATTAGCGTGGAGTTACTGTAGCTTAATTATCAGGGCGTCACAATTCTCTTCCACTACAAGAAATCTCGTCTCAAGATTCAAGAAGTGTATAAGAGGGGGGAGTTCTTATTACGAAATCCTAACGATTCTCCTCTATCTAGGTTGCTCTTCTCGAAGAGGTTAATCCATTACATTAATGTCTTCATTTCCCTACTCCAGGTCATCATGATGAAGTCGTCATCCTTCTTTCGGAGTCTTCATCGAACCTATGAAGGGCAAGGGGTAACTTCGGAAGAACAGACCCTACAAGGTTGCTTATCTGGTAGATAACATTAGGGAAGGTGGCAGAAGGTAACTCTCGAGTTGAAACTAGAAATAGCGATTGCAAGTTAATAAGGTACCATGAAAAGTTTCAAGCAGGAGGCATTCCCTCGATGCCTGAAACAGGACGTGAAAGGGGTTCAAAGCAACGGGAATAAGTATTGTGTTTGATACTAGAACTGATGATCTCTCGGAAGGTGGCTCGTGAATCTCATATGAAGCCAAGCATGAGGAATAACCTTAGAAACAGGGGTTGTCGATGTCAAAACCAGTGGATGTCGGGTAGGGGTCCCGAACTGTGCGTCTAAGGCGGATGGTAACATGAGGCAGGGGACACGATGTTTTACCCAAGATCGGGCCCTCTTGATGGAGGTAAAACCCTATGTCCTGCTTGATTTATTCTTGATGATATAAGTGTTACAAGAGTTGATCTACCACGAGATCGGAGAGGCTAAACCCTAGAAGCTAGCCTATGGTATGACTGTATGTTATCCTACGGACTAAAACCCTCCGGTTTATATAGACACCAGAGGGGGCTAGGGTTACACAAGGTTGGTTACAAAGGAGGAGATATACATATCCGTATTGCCTAGCTTGCCTTCCACGCCAAGTAGAGTCCCATCTGGACACAAGACGAAGTCTTCAATCTTGTATCTTCATAGTCCAACAATCCAGCCAAAGGATATAATCTGGCTGTCTGTATACCCGCTAATCCAGGACTCCCTCAGTAGCCCCCGAACCAGGCTTCAATGACGATGAGTCCGACGCGCAGTGTTGTCTTCGGCATTGCAAGGCGGGTTCCTCTCCATCTTTCGAACATTTGTAAAGTAGTGTCCGGTCCCATAAATGTTTGGACCTCTTGGCTTCTGTGCCCAATAAGGGCTTTCTCCCACGCGTCGAATGAATACGAGGTGCCAGGGTGTTTTTACATTCGCCCCCCTAGCCAGGTAAATAAATTGTCTATTAAAGGGATGGGGATCCTTACATCTGATCCATACCATCCCCCCCCCCCAGCGAGAATCCATCAGAGCGCGTTATGGAAAGATCCATTCCAGCATGGCCAACCTCCGCAGCTCCTCCTCCCGCCCCCGAAGCCCTCAGCCCGGTGATTTGGAGAGGTGTTCAGTCCCACACAGTTGATTAGTCGAACTGCAGACTAAGGGATTTCTCCCTCCGGCGTATATGGTGCCCGTTCGAGCCGGGATTGCCACCTACAATGGCGGGGAGCAAGCGGAGAGCTTTCCCTGTCCCTCTATGGGGGAACCGGTCTGCCTTGTTCCCTATTTATTAAGGGGACTCGGATTTCCAATTCATCCGTTCCTTCGCGGGCTCCTGGAGTTCTACGGCCTCCAATTACACAATTTCACCCCCGCCTCCATCCTACATATCGCCAGCTACGTTGCTCTCTGCGAGTTGTTCCTGGGCTGCGAGGCTCACTTCGAGCTGTGGAAAAGGCTATTTTTCCTCATCCCTCGCACACAGAGGGGGTCACTTTATCAAGTGGGCGGAGCCGAAATATGGCGCATCGCCGATACCGGATACCAGTCCGGTACTCCGAAGAAGTCATCCGAAGACTGGCCTTCAGAATGATTTTATATGGAGGACGTTCCCCTTCCGGACCCTGTTCGGCGGGGTCTTCCTGAGATCAACAATGCTCCTCTGAAGAAATGCCGAAGTTGGCACCCACGGAGCCCCCAGGTGGAAGACAATGGAGAAGTCCTCTATCTAATGAACCGGATTAAAGCACTGGCTCGATCAGGATTGACAGTAATCGAAGTTATGTCGATTTGCATAATGCGGGGAGTGCAACCACTTCAATATCGTGGGGACCCCTTGTGGTGTTTTAACGGGGCGGATGACTCCACCCGCTGCGGGCGTAAGGGTCCGAACAATGCTGCCGCTTTAGTGAAAATTCTTTCCGAATTGTTCAAGGGTGAGGAAGAGGAGTTCACCCGCATCAAGCCACAGGATGGATTCTCCATGTACAATCCTCCAAGCTGGGTAAGTTATATCTCCCTACTCCCATTTTCCCCGCATTCTTTGTCGTAAGTATTCACCTTGCCACTTTGCGGCAGGAACTGCGAAAAGCCATAAAGGAGGTCAGCAGCCCTTCTCCACAACCAGAGGACCCTGACCGGGCCCTCGACTCCAGACTTGAAGAAGATTCGGTTATATTCGTGGAGCTGATAGACCGGCAGTTCTATCAATTAAGCTGCGATGATGCCATGGTGGCTATTACGGCCAACTATCCCAGACTGCTCCCTAGATCGCACGTAAGAAAAACCAAAAATCCCAACTCCAAAACTAGGATCCCCTTTTAGACACTTCACCCACCATATACACATGGCATTTTTTACAGGGAAGGCATTCGGGACGCCCTGCCGAACCCGCAGCAACACGCCAACAAGAGGCACCGAGGCCGGGTAGGCCAAAAAAGGAAGGCGGTAAGGACGGAGACACCGGCACAAAGGTATGACAAACCCCGCTCTGTGGTTGTCGTCTTTCTCGAAATATAATGACGCCCATGTTCCTTTAACAGAAAAAACGCTCACCAGAATATGTCCGGCGATGTTACTAATCACGCTTCCACCGGCCAGGCGTCAGGGCCGGACATAGAGGCGGAAGCCGATATGGGGCGGGCGTCGGATAATCCCCCTATAGAGGATGCGGATAGATTATCCGCTACAAACTCAGAAGTGGAAAGCGCCATGAATCATAGGCGCCGTCGGGCCGTACTCCGTGACGCTTGTTTCTCAGTAGAGGCATTTGATGCCTTCAATTCTGTAGAGGCGTATCTCCGAGCTGCTCAAGATGGTCTAGCCAGAGCCACGGACAGTATGTAAAGGATGTATGGGTAAGTAAATCTGACGATTTATATGTATCAGTAGCCCCTAAGACTTGAAACAGTTAGCAGAACTAATTTAAGGATCATCTTCATTGTGCAGGTTCTTACAGAGAAGAATACTAGGCTGTCACAGGAGCTAGAGGAATGCAAGACCCAACTGCGGCCGCTGTTGCCGCATTGCAGGAACCAAAAAAGTCACCCGATGGTAACATTTACTTTAAAGAATGATGGTGACCATATAGTGTGCGACGTGGCTGCAGATCTAACAATAGATGTTGCAGATGAATCCGGAGGACCAGCATGTTATGCGACAGCTAGAGGCTGGCAAACGCGTGCTGACTGAGGTTAGGCAGGAGAAAAACAATCTCTAAGACGCCAATATCAAGCTGAGCGTGGAACTAAAAGACGTTCGAGCCCAGCTTGCAGACTCCGAGAAGGAGAATAAGCGGCTTCGGCGCGGCATTTTTAGTAAGTGCTTGAACAAATCCTTTTAAAGGAGTTCGGCAAAGAAGTCGACTAACAACGTTATATCTGTAGGTATGCTGACGGGTCGTCCCGCGGAGGAAATGCCCGGGTCTGCGGGTGATCTTCTATCCGAGCTCTCACATCTGCATGAACAAGTTGGGCAGGTGATGCAAGGTGTTGCCCAGGCCTTGTGGCCATCCATCTCCCTGCCAGAGGGCATTGCAGAGCTTATGGAGAAGCTCAACGGAGCATGGTGGCGCTTTCGGTTATGGAAGATATCGGCCTGCCGACAGCGTGCCAGAGAAGCCTGGGCCATGGTGAAGATGCGGTATACCAAGGAAGACCCAAATCACATGGCCGAGGTCGGACCTGTGGGGCCTGACGGAAAAGAGATCCCCATTAGCTTAGTTTATGGGCAAGTAGAATTAGCTATAAAGTATTCCCCGCGGATTGTAAGCTAGACCGCCTATTAGATGGCATAGAAGAGGAATTTAGTCAGTCTACATGACTATGTAATTAAAGTGACATGTATAATGCCTTCTAGCCGGATTGTAGATCATTTGTCTTGGCGGACCTTTTCGCTTTAACCTCGGGACCCGATAGTCCGGAGTGTATCCGAATACCCGCTCAGTTATATAAGAACCGGGGTATGCGTGGAGACCAGGCATAGGGGTCATTAGTGCTTGAACAGACAAGTGCCCAACTAGTTATGTTATATTACATGGGTAGTAAGAAACATCTTCCAGGGAGAATAGTTCCGTTAAGGGTTCCTTTCCCTGGGTAAGCATGCCCTAAAGTGCATGTCCGGACTGAGATAGGAAACGCGGGAAAAACATCTGGGGGCAGATATGGATAATAAATAAAAAATCATCTTTTGTTCACTGACTGAATATTCCCTTAAGAACGCTAGCTTTCGGTTTCACCCAGTCTGAGGTACACATCTGGCTGACCTGGCAGTAACAATCACAGAGGTGCTCCCCTTATGCCCTAGCTAAATTAACGGGAACATAGGGCATAAATACAAGAGACAAGCAACCCAGCTTGGCCAAAACTTAAGTCATATCGATGCATATAATGGCGAAAAAAGGTACATGCGGAAGCATGACACATGTGCGGGGCTTGAGGTCCAGGTAAATAATTAAGCTTCTGTGAAAGAAGCCCCCAGGTATGATGAGCGCGGCTAGTGCATCTATAATGTGCAAGCGAGGCACAAGTTGGCCCTTGAAGGCCTAGAGAAAGAATAAAAGAAAGGAAGAAAGAAAAACAAGACAGATAATGCATATGCAAAAAATGGACAGAGGGAGGGGACGAACATAGAGTCCGGTGCTAGGCGTAAAATCTTCGGAGCCTGGCCGCGTTCCATGGGTTCGGCTCGAGTCGACTGGTCGATGCATCCCACAGTCGGTACGCTCCACCGGTCAGAACTTGGTCAATAATGAAGGGACCTTCCCATTTGGGCTCGAGCTTGTTCTTTTTCTTATCCAGCAGGCACAGAACTAGTTCGCCAACGTTATAAGTTTTGGCCCCCGTACTTCTCTGCTTTGGTATCTGCGAGCCTGTTGCTGATAAAATGCGGAACGGGCTTTGTCTATGTCGCGCTCCTCCTCCAAGGTGTCCAGGATGTCCTGCCGATCAAGCTTGGCTTCTCTTTCTTCGTACATGCGCACTCGAGGTGAGTCATGAATTATGTCACAGGGCAAGACTGCCTCTGCGCCGTACACCATAAAGAAGGGTGTATATCCAGTACTACGATTCGGCGTGGTCCGCAGCCCCCTGAGTACGGAGTCGAGCTCCTCTACCCAGTGCGTGTTAGACTCTGTTAAGGAACGCACTAATCTGGGTTTAATGCCGCTCATTCTAAGACCATTTGCTCGCTCGACTTGGCCGTTGGTTTGTGGGTAATAGACTGAAGCATAATCGAGCTTGATGCCCATTTTGCTACACCAGAGTTTTACCTCATCGGCTATGAAGTTTGTGCCATTGTTAGTGATGATGCTATGGGGGACGCCATAATGGTGTACGACCCCAGGTATAAAGTCTATCACTGGTCCGAATTCGGCTGTTTTAACAGGTTTGGCCTCTATCCATTTGGTGAATTTATCCTTCATGACCAGTAAGTATTTTTTCTTGTGGGTTCCCCCTTTAAGGGGTCCAACCATGTCAAGCCCCCAGACCGCGAAGGGCCATGTAATGGGGATTGTTTTGAGGGCGGTGGGTGGCATGTGGCTTTGATTTGCAAAGAGCTGGCAACCGGCGCAACGTTGGACCAAGTCCTGTGCATCTCCCCGGGCCGTTGGCCAATAGAATCCTGTACGGAAGGCCTTGCTTACAAGAGCCCGGGCAACGGCGTGGTGACCGCCGAGTCTAGCATGGATTTCTGCCAAAAGGTTCCGCCCTTCCTCTTCGGAGATGCACCTTTGAAGGACTCCGGTAGTGTTTTTTATACAATTCTCCCTCGCGGACCCTGTAGGCCTCGGATCGCCGCACTATGCAGCGTGCCTCGTTTTGGTCCTCCGGAAGTTCCTGCCTAGTTAGGTAGGCCAGGAATGGTTCTGTCCACGGGGCTATAATGGCCATTATTACGTGGGTTGAAGGCGTTATTTCGGTGGCGGAGCCTCCGATTGTGTCAGAGTGTTCGGTATCGGGCATTTTGGCCGGGTATGGACTATTGTTACCGGTGTCCCCTTCCCATACTACGGATGGCTTGAACAGCCTTTCTAGAAATATGTTGGGGGAGACCGCATCGCTTTTTGCGCCGATGCAGGCGAGGATATCCGCCGCTTGATTGTTTTCCCGGGCCACATGGTGAAATTCGAGCCCCTCAAACCGAGCTGACATTTTTAGGACGACGTTTCGATAGGCCGCCATTTTTGGATCTTTGGCGTCAAAGTCTCCATTTATTTGGGATATTGCAAGGTTTGAATCCCCACGCACCTCCAGGCGTTGGATGCCCATGGAGACTGCCATCCGAAGACCATGCAACAGAGCTTCGTATTCGGCTGCGTTGTTGGAGTCTGTATACAATATTTGCAGTACGTACTGAACGGTATCTCCGGTTGGGGACGTTAGGACGATGCCAGCCCCTAGACCAGCCAGCATTTTAGAACCGTCGAAGTGCATGATCCAATTGGAGTATGCACTGTACTCTTTAGGGAGTTAGGCCTCCGTCCATTCGGCGACAAAGTCGGCCAATACTTGCGACTTAATGGCTCGTCGAGGTTTGTATGTTATGTCGAACGAGAGGAGCTCAATGGCCCATTTAGCAATCCGGCCCATAGCGTCGCGGTTGTTTATAATATCATTAAGTGGCACTTCTGAGGCTACTGTAATCAAACACTCTTGAAAGTAGTGTCGCAGCTTCCGGGATGCCATGAATACCGCATAGGCTATCTTTTGACAATGTGGTTACCGTGATTTGCATGGAGTGAGGACAGTGGATACATAGTATACCGGCTTTTGAAGAGGGAATTTATGTCCGTCAGCTTCTCGTTCGACGACGAGCACTGTGCTTACAACTTGATGAGTTGCCGCAATGTACAACAGCATTGGTTCACCGATGTTTGGCGCAGCCAGGATTGGGTCGGTTGCCAAAATGGCCTTTATTTCTTCCAATCCGGCTGTGGCAGCGTCCGTCCACTCAATGTGTTCGGTGCGCCAAAGGAGGCGATAAAGGGGTAAAGCCTTTTCTCCTAAGCGGGAGATAAAGTGGCTTAGAGTCGCTACGCATCCTGTTAACTTCTGGATTTGTTTGAGGTCTGTTGGGGTAGCCAACTGTGACAAAGCTCGGATTTTGGCCGGATTAGCTTCAATACCTCTACTAGAGACAATGAAACCCAGGAGCTTTCCGGCTGGTATGCCGAAAACGCATTTTTCCGGATTGAGCTTAATGTCGTATGTTCGGAGGTTGTCAAATGTGAGCCTCAAGTCGTCTATCAAAGAGTCGACGTGTTTGGTTTTGACGACCACGTCGTCTACGTATGCCTCTACTGTTTTGCCGATTTGTTTCTCCAGACATGTCTAAATCATGCGCTGATATGTTGCGCCGGCGTTTTTGAGCCCAAAAGGCATTGTATTGAAATAGAAGGGACTGTATGGTGTGATGAATGCCATTGCGGCTTGGTCGGACTCTGCCATCTTGATTTGGTGGTAACCGGAGTTTGCGTCGAGGAAACACAATGACTCGTGTCCTGTAGTAGCATCGATAATTTGGTCGATGCGGGGGAGGGGGAAGGGATCCTTTGGGCAAGCTTTATTGAGGTCCTTGAAATCGACACAAAGGCGCCAGGATTTATCCTTCTTTGGTACCATCACCAGGTTTGCTAGCCAGTCCAGGTGTTTTATCTCTCTGATGAATCCGGCCTCCAATAACTTGGCTAGTACCTCTCCCATGGCCTGTCTCTTAGGTTCGGAGAAACGCCGAAGAGCTTGCTTCACTGGCTTGAATCCCTTTAGGATATTGAGGCTATGCTCGGCCAGCCTGCATGGGATTCCTGGCATATCTGAGGGGTGCCAGGCGAATATGTCCCAATTCTCACGCAGGAACTCTCGTAGTGCGGCGTCCACGGCGGGGTTTAACTGTGCCCCGATGGAGGCTGTTTTTGTAGGGTCCGTTGGGTGGACTTGGAATTTGACTATTTCATCCGCTGGTTTAAAAGAGGTGGACTTGGATCTCTTATCGAGTATCACGTTGTCCCTGTCCACCGTGGAGCGTAGCATGGTTAGTTCCTCGGCCGAGAGGGCTTCGGATAATGCCTCGAGGGCCAGTGCGGCTGTTTTGTTTTCGGTGCGGAGTGTTGTGTCCGGTCACTAGCGAGGGTGATGATTCCGTTGGGCCCGGGCATTTTGAGCTTCATTTACCCATAATGGGGTACGGCTTGGAAGATCATGAACGCTTCCCGTCCTAAAAGGGCGTGGTATCCACTGCTGAACGGGGCCACTTGAAATGTAATTTCTTCGGACCTGTAATTCTCTGGCGTACCGAATACCACATCTAGTGTGATTTTCCCAGCACATCGTGCCTCCCGATTGGGTATGATTCCCCTGAAGGTTGTGCTACTTTGCTCAATGCGGTTCCAGTCTACTTCCATTTTTTGAAGGGTTTCCTCATAGGCGAGGTTTAATCCGCTGCCGCCGTCCATGAGTACTTTGGTGAGTCGAAAGCCATCCAAAATTGGACTGAGGACCAGTGCAGCTGGTGCTCGGGCTGTTCGGAATTTAGGTTCATCACTGGCATTGAAGGTAATAGCCGTGTCACTCCATGGATTTATTGCTGCTACGTGGCAGATTTCGGCCATGCTGCGGAGTGTTCGCTTGCGCCTATTATTTGATGCAAAGGTCTCGAAGACTGTTAACACAGTATTGTTATCCACGGGATGGTGCTCTGTGGCGTTTGGGATAAGGAGATCCTCACCACTTTTGGCCACCTGCCGGAGTATCCAACATGCTCTAAAGTTGTGCGTTGGTACTGTATCCACTATACTATGAATTTTGCAGGGTCCGTTAAGCCATCCCTCCAGTACGGTTTCATGCCCTGTAGAGGGTTTTTGTTTCTTTGCAACTAGCTCGGGTGTCTTACGATAGTGCACCCTTTTACTTCGGACTGGGTGTGTATTTGGAGCCGGATTATCCCAAAATTTTATTTCGGTTTTCCAGGCGTTTTCCATTGCACAGTACCTTCGTACTATGGACGCCAAGTCAGCGAAGCGTGATATGTCATGATGACTTAAGGCGTTAAGGATTCCCTTGTCCGTGCAATTATTGCAGAAAAGTGATACTGCATCTTCCTCTGGATAGTCCTTAACCTTGTTCATCACAAGGAGGAATCTGGCCCAATAATGATGTACTGTTTCATGGGGATCTTGCCTGATGTGGGAAAGATCGTTTATGTCTGGGTGGGTGGGTGGATTTGAGTCTGAACCCCTACCCGATCTGAGAACCAGGGGCCGAGGAGTTTCCAATCTTGGAAGTTCGGGTTTCGGAGTGTTACCCGATAAGTCTGGCCCGCTGCCTGATTCTAGGTTCAGGGCTTGGGTGATGTCCTCCCGTAAGCAGGTATCCGGCTCGGAGGGCTCAGGAATCCGGACATAGTTAGTCCTCAAAATAGAGGAAGAGTTACGCATTGTTCCTCCACCACCGCAACGTGATGGGTGACCGATGGAGAGTTAATCTCCCTTTGATCGGGTTTAAGCCCAATCTGATCATTATCCGTAGCGACTCCCAAGGCGGCGATGCGATCCAAGAGTTCGTTTAGGGAAGAGAGCTCCATTGGATCCATCTGCTCGGCGACTTCCGAGCCAACGTGGAGGCTGTTTTTCATGACCCAATAAGTCATCGTTGGTGCAGCGGCCAAACAGGCAGTCATGACGAAACTGCCTAGCCGGAGAGTTTCGCCGACAGCCAGAGCTCCGCTGGCGGTAATGTTTCTTTTAACAACGAGATGAGGCATCCTTCCTTACGGCGACGTCACAGAGGAACTCTCAATGAAAGCACCAATGTCGGTGTCAAAACCGGTGGATCTCGGGTAGGGGGTCCCGAACTGTGCGTATAAGGTAGATGGTAACAGGAGGCAGGGGACACGATGTTTTACCCAGGTTCGGGCCCTCTTGATGTAGGTAAAACCCTACGTCCTGCTTGATTTATTCTTGATGATATAAGTGTTACAAGAGTTCATCTACCATGAGATCGGAGAGGCTAAGCCCTAGAAGCTATCCTATGGTATGATTGTATGTTGTCCTACGGACTAAAACCCTCCGGTTTATATAGACACCAGAGGGGGCTAGTGAGGGAGTCCTGGATTAGGGGGTGTTCGGATGGCAGGACTATACCTTTGGCCGGACTCCTGGACTATGAAGATACAAGATTGAAGACTCCGTCCCGTGTCCGGAAGGGACTTTCCTTGGCATGGAAGGCAAGCTTGGCGATACGGATATGTAGATCTCCTACCATTGTAACCGACTTTGTGTAACCCTAGCCCTCTCCGATGTCTATATAAACCGGAGGGTTTTAGTCCGTAGGACAACATACAGAACAACAATCATACCGTAGGCTAGCTTCTAGGGTTAAGCCTCTCTGATCTCATGGTAGATCTACTCTTGTACTACCCATATCATCAATATTAATCAAGCAGGATGTAGGGTTTTACCTCCATCGAGAGGGCCCGAACCTGGGTAAAACTTCGTGTCCCTTGCCTCCTGTTACCATCCGGCCTAGACGCACAGTTCGGGACCCCCTACTCGAGATCCGCCGGTTTTGACACCGACATTGGTGCTTTCATTGAGAGTTCCTCTGTGTCGTTGCCATCAGGAAGGATGCCTCGCCCCGTCTTTAAAGACGGCACCGCTGCTAAGGGAGCTTTGGCTGTCGGCCAAACCCTCCGGCTAGGTGGTTTTCTTATGACCGCCTGTTCGGCTTCTGCGCCGATGATGACCTCTCGAGCCATCGAAAACAATATTCATGTCAGCTCGGAACTCGCCGAGCAGTTAGATCCAATGGAGCTCTCCTCCATAAACGAGCTCTTGGATCGCTTCGTCGCCCTGGGAGTCGCTACGGATTACAACCAGATTGGGCCTAAACCCGATCTGAGAGAGATTAACTCTCCCCAAGTCACCTATCACGTTGTCGTGGTAGAGGGACAGTGCGGCGACCCTTCATCTATCTTAAGGACTCGCTACGTCCGGATTCCCGATCCCTCCAAGCTGGATACCCGCGGAGGGGAGGATATCACTCAAGACCTGAACTTAGAGTCAGGCGACGGGCTGGATTCATTGGACAACATCCAGGAATCCAAATTTTCGAGTTCGGAAATTCCTTGGCCTCTGAGCCTCAGATTGGGTGAGGCTTCGGATTTAATTCCACCCACCCACCCCAACATAAGCGATCTATCCAAAATCAGGCAAGAACCCGATGAAATAGTACATCATTACTGGGCCAGATTCCTCCTGGTTAAGAACAGGCTAAGGGACTGCCGCGAGGAAGACGCAATCTCAATCTTCTGCAATAATTGCACGGACAAGGGAATACTCAACGCCATAAGTCGCCGTGATATTACATGCTTCGCTGACTTGGTGTCCATTGTATGAAAGTACTGTGCGATGGAAAGCGCCTGGAAAACCGAAATCAAATTTTGGGACAATCCAGCCCTGAATACAAACCTAGTCTGAAATAAAAGGGTGCATCATCACCAGACACCCGGGTCAAGCACTAAAAAGCAAAAACCCTCTACAGGGCATGGAACCGTACTAGAAGGATGGCTTAATGGACCCTGTAAAATTCACAGTACAAAGGACGCCACACCAACTCACAGCCTCAGAGCATGTTGGATACTCCGGCAGGTGGCCAAAATTGGCGAAAATCTCCTAATTCCGGAGGCCACAGAAAGCCACCCCAGAGACACCAATACGGTATTAACAGTCTTCGAGACTTTCACATCAAATAATATGCGAAAAAGGACACTCCGCAGCCTTGCCGAAGTCTACCAAGTAGCAACAATAAACCCATGGAGTGACACGGCTATTACCTTTAACGCCAGTGATGAACCTCAATTCTGAACAGCCCGAGCACCAGCCGCATTGGTCCTCAGTCCAATAGTGGAGGGCTTTCGTCTTACCAAGGTACTCATGGACGGCGGCAGCGGATTGAACCTCATTTATGAGGAAACCCTTCAAAAAATGGAAATAGACTGGAACCGCATTGAGCGAAGCAGCACAACCTTTAGAGGAATAATCTCCAGTCAGGAAGCGCGCTGTACAGGAAAAATCACACTAGATGTGGTGTTCGGCACGCCGGATAATTACAGGTCCGAAGTTGTCACGTTCCATGTGGCTCCGTTCAGCAACGGTTATCACGCGCTGCTAGGGCGGGAAGCGTTTACAATCTTCCAAGCAATACCCCATTACGGGTACATGAAGCTCAAGATGCCCGGGTCTAACAGGATTATCACTCTCGCTAGTGATCCGGACATAGCACTCCGCGCCAAAAACAAGACAGCCGCACTGGCCCTCGAGGCACTATCCGAAGCCCTAGCGGCTGAGGAACTGACTGCGCTGCGCTCTACGGTGAATAGGGACTATGTGGTACTGGACAAAAAATCCAAGTCCACCTCCTTTAAACCGGCGGACGAAATAGTCAAATTCCAAGTCCATCCAACGGACCCCAATAAAACAGCTTCCATCGGGGCACAGTTAAACCCTGATGTAGATGCCGCACTGTGAGAGTTCCTACGAGAGAATTGGGACATTTTCGCCTGGCACCCTTCAGACATGCCAGGAATCCCACGCAGGCTGGCCGAGCACAGCTTAAATATCCAAACAGGATTCAAACCTGTCAAACAGGCTCTTCGACGTTTTTCCGAACCTAAGAGACAGGCCCTGGGAGAGGAGCTAGCAAAGCTATTGGAGGCCGGATTCATCAGAGATATAAAACATCCGGACTAGGTAGCAAACCTGGTGATGGTACCAAAGAAGGACAAATCCTGGCGCCTGTGTGTTGATTTTAAAGACCTTAACAAGGCTTGCCCAAGGGATCCCTTCCTCCTCCCCCGCATCGATCAAATTATCGACGCTACCGCAGGACACGATTCATTGTGTTTCCTCGACGCATATTCCGGCTACCATCAAATCAAGATGGCAGAACCAGACCAAGCCGCAACGACATTTATAGCACCATACGGCCCATTCTGCTTCAACACGATGCCCTTCGGGCTCAAAAACACCGGTGCAACATATCAGCGCATGATTCAGACATGTCTGGCAAGCCAGATCGGCAAAACAGTGGAGGCATATGTAGATGATGTGGTTGTCAAAACAAGACATGTTGAATCTCTAGTAGACGACTTGAGGCTCACATTTGATAACCTCCGAACATACGACATCAAGCTCAACCCGGAAAAATGCGTTTTCGGCGTTCCAGCCGGAAAGCTCTTGGGCTTCATTGTATCCGGTAGAGGAATTGTAGCAAATCCAGCCAAGATCTGAGCTTTGTCGCAACTGGATATCCCAAAGGACCTCAAACAAATACAAAAGTTAACTGGATGCGTGGCGGCTCTAAGCCGCTTTATCTCCTGCTTGGGAGAAAAGGCCCTACCCCTTTACCGCCTCCTTCGGCGCACTGAACACTTCAAATGGATGGATGCAGCCACGGCCGGACTCGACGAAATAAAAGCCATACTGGCAACAAACCCAGTCCTGGCCGCGCCAAACATTGGCGAACCAATGCTATTATACATTGCAGCAACACATCAGGTTGTAAGCGCAGTGCTCGTCGTCGAACGAGAAGCGGACGGACACAAATCCCC
This sequence comes from Triticum aestivum, assembly GCF_018294505.1. Classification (NCBI taxonomy): domain Eukaryota; kingdom Viridiplantae; phylum Streptophyta; class Magnoliopsida; order Poales; family Poaceae; genus Triticum; species Triticum aestivum. The sequence goes on from NC_057803.1 coordinate 101,142,619, forward strand.
CCCCCAAAAGCCGGTCTATTATGTGTCCACTGTCCTCACTCCCTGCAAATCACGGTACCTGCATTATCAAAAGATTGCGTACATGGTATTCATGGCATCCCGGAAGCTATGACACTACTTTCAAGAGTGTTCAATAACAGTAGCCTCAGAAGTACCACTTAACGTTATTATAAAAAACCGTGACGCAACGGGCCGGATTGCAAAATGGGCCATTGAGCTCCTCCCGTTCGACATAACTTATAAGCCACGGCGAGCCATCAAGTCGCAAGTCTTGGCCGACTTCGTCGCAGAATGGACGAAGGCTGAACTCCCTAAAGAGTACGGGACATATTCAAATTGGATCATCCATTTCGATGGCTCCAAGATGTTGGCCGGACTGGGGGCTGGCGTTGTTTTGGCGTGCCCCACAGGAGACACAGTTCAATACGTACTCCAGATTATGTACACGGACTCCAACAATGCAGCCGAATATGAGGCCCTTTTACATGGTCTCTGGATGGCCGTATCCATGGGCATTCAATGCCTAGAGGTGCACGGGGACTCGAACCTCGCAATATCCCAAATAAATGGAGACTTCGATGCCAAGGATCCAAAAATGGCAGCTTACTGCAACGCCATCCTAAAAATGTCAGCTCGGTTTGATGGGCTTGAATTTCACCATATAGCCCGGGAAAATAATCAGGCGGCAGATGTCCTGGCATGCATCAACGCAAAACGCGATGTAGTCCCCCCAACATCTTCTTGGAAAGGCTGTTCAAGCCATTCGTAGTATGGGAAGGGGAGCCAAACAATAACAGCCCGGACCCAACCGCACTGCCCGACACCGAACATTCTGACACAATCGGAGGCTCTGCAATGAAATAACACCTTCAGCCCACATAATAATGGCCATCATCGCCCCGTGGACAGAACCATTCCTCGCCTACCTTACTAGGCAGGAACTCCCCGAGGACCAAAATGAGGCACACTACATAGTGCGGCGATCCAAAGCCTACAGAGTCCACGAGGGAGATCTTTATAAGAAAATCACTACCGGAGTCCTTCAAAGGTGCATCTCCGAAGAGGAGGGGCGGACCCTCCTGGCTGAAATTCATGCTGGACTCGGCGATCATCACACTGCAGCTCGGTCCCTTGTAAGCAAGGCCTTCCGTACAGGCTTTTATTGGCTGACGGCCCAGGCAGACGCTCAGGACTTAATCCAACGATGCACCGGTTGCCAGCTCTTTGCAAACCAAAGCCATATGCCACCCACCGCCCTCCAAACTATCCCCATTACTTGGCCCTTCGCGGTCTGGGGGCTTGACATGGTTGGACCCCTTAAAGGCGGAACCCACAAGCAAAAATACTTACTGGTCATGGTGGATAAGTTCACCAAATGGATAGTAGCCAAGCCTGTTAAGACGGCCGAATCCGGACCGGTGATAGACTTTATATCCGGGGTTGTACACCGTTACGGCGTCCCCCATAGCATCATCACTGATAACGGCACGAACTTCACGGCCGACGAGGTAAAACTCTGGTGCAAAAACATGGGCATCAAGCTCGATTATGCTTCCGTCTATCACCCACAAACTAACGGCCAGGTCGAACGTGCAAATGGTCTTATCATGAGCGGCATCAAACCCAGACTAGTGCGGTCCCTCAAGGAATCTAACACGCACTGGGTAGAGGAGCTCGACTCCGTACTCTGGGGGCTGCGGACCACGCCGAATCGCACCACCGGATACACACCATTCTTTATGGTGTAGGCGCAGAGGCAGTTTTGCCTTGCGACATAATTCATGACTCACCTTGAGTGCGCATGTACGAAGAAAGAGAAGCCGAGCTCGATCGGCAGGACAGCTTGGACGCATTGGAGGAGGAGCGTGACGTAGCAAAAGCCCGTTCCGCATTCTATCAACAGCAGGCTCGAAGATACCAAAGCAGAGAAGTACGGGCCAAAAATTACAACGTTGGCGAATTAGTTCTACGACTACCGGACAAGAAAAAGGACAAACTCAAGCCCAAGTGGGAAGGTCCCTTCATAATTGACCAAGTCCTGACTTGTGGAGTGTACCGCCTGCGGGATGCATCGAATAACCGACTCGAGCCGAACCCATGGAACACAGCCCGTCTCCGAAGATTCTGTGCCTAGCGCCGGACTCTGTGTTCGTCTCCTTCCTCTTCCATTTTTTATATATTTTCTGTCTTACATTTCTCTTCTTCTCTCTCTCTCTCTTATAACCTTTAAAGGCTCATAAAGTGAGGCGTTATCCGCGCTCATTAAACCTGGGGGCTTCTTTAAACAGAAGCTTATTCATACGGGCTTCATGCCCAACACATGTGTCACACTTCTGCATGTACCTTTTATTCACCATTATATGCATCGATATGACTTAAGTTTTGGCCAAGCTGGATTGCCTGGCTCCTGTGCTTACCCCTACGTTCTCGATTGTTCGGCTAGGTGGTAAAGGGAGCACCTCTGCGATTGTTACTGCCGGGTCAGCCGGACGTGTACCTCAGACTGGGTGAAGCCGAAAGCTAGCGTTCTTAAGGGAATATTCGGTCGGTGAACTAAAGATGATCTTTTTATTTTTATCTATCCGCCCCCAGATGTTTTTCCCGCGTTTCTTTTCGCAGCATGGACATGCACCTTAGGGCATGCCTCCCAGGGAAAGGAACCCCTAACGGAACTATTCTCCCTGGAAGATGTTTCTTACTAACCATGTAATATAACATAACTAGTCGGGCACTTGTCTGTTCACGCACTAATGACCCCTATGCCTGGTCTCCATGCATTCCCCGGTTCCTATATAACCGCATGGGAATTCGGACACACTCCGGACCGTCAGGTCCCGAGGCTGAAGCGAAAAGGTCGGCCATGACAAATGATCTACAATCCGGCTAGAAGGCATTATAAATGTTAATTAAACTACATAGTCATTTTGACTGATTGTATTCCTCTTCAATACCATCAACAGGCTGTCTAATTTACAGTCCTGCTGGGAATACTTTGCGGCCAACTCTACTTAGCCGTATACTAAGCTTACAGGGATCTCCTTCCCATCGGGCCCTACAGGACCGACCTCGGCCATGTGGTTGGGGTCAGCCTTTGCGTACCACGTCTTCACCATGGCCCAGGCCTCCCTAGCGCCTTGACGGCAGGCCGATATCTTCCACAATCGGAAGCGCCGCTCTGCTCCCTTTAGCTTCTCCGCAAGCTCTCCAAGACCTTCGGGCATGGAGACGGATGGCCATAGGGCCTGGGCGACGCCTTGCATCGCCTGCTGAACTCGATCGAGCAGTTGCGAGAGCTCGGGAAGAAGGTCACCCGTAGAACCGGGCATCTCCTCTGCAGGACGACCTGTTAGCACACCTACAGACATTGCTCTGTTAGTCGACTTCCCCGCCGAACTTTCTTTCAAAGGTTCGTTCAAGCACTTACTAAATATGCCGCGCCGAAGCCGCTGATTCTCCTTCACGGAGTCTGACAGCTGGGCACGGACATCTTTCAGCTCGACGCCCAGCTTGGTGTTGGCATCTTGGAGATCGTTCTTCTCCCGCCTCACCTTTGTCAGCACCTTCTCACCAGCCTTTAGCTGGCGTAGGAGGTGTTGCCTTTCCAGATTCAATCCGGCGCCATCTGCAATTTCATTTGTTAGATTTGCACCCATGTCGTGCTTCACAAAATACTTAACTTTCAAAGTGTATATTACCAAAGGGGGTCTCCTTGGGCTCCCCTGCCGCGGCTAGTGCGGCCTCAAGTTGGGCTTTGCACTCTTCCAGCTCCTTGGACAGTAGGGAATTCTTTTCGGTAAGAACCTGCATAACAAATGATCCTTAAATCAGTTATCCTAACTGTTTCAAGTCTTGGGGGCTACCGGTATATATATAATTACCAAAATTTTCTTACCCGTATGTCTTTTACATATTGCTCCGTGGCTCTGGCTAGACCATTTTGAGCGGCATGGAGGTATGCATCTCCCGAGTTGAAGGCATCTAACGCCCCTTGGGAGAAACAAGCGTCGCAAAGAATTGTCCGGCGATGCCTGTGGTTTATGGCACTCTCCACCTTAGAGTTGGTGGCAGACAACCCGTCCACATCCTCCGTCGGAGGAGCGTCTGGCGCGCGCCTTGCGTTCGCCTCCACCTCCAGACCAGGCTTTGGAGCCTGGCTGGTGGAGGCGCGATTGGCAGCCTCTCCGGATATAGTCCGGCGAGGTCTCTTTGTCCTGAAGAGAGCACGAGTGTCAATGTGCCTCGAAGGTATAACACCTGGGATAAGGGGGCACGCCATACCTTTGCGCTGATGCCTCGGTCCGGACTGCACTTCTTTTCTACCCACGGGACCCTGCGGCCCCTCGTTGGCTTGTCGTCGCAGGTTCGGCCTTCCGCCTTAAAAACCTCCCCTGCAAAGTTCGGTTGTAATCAGGAAACTAAAAACACGAGAGGGCGGACACCTATTCGGGGTACCGGGACTTCGATCTCAGTTACCTGGGAGGCCGGGATTAGCCCTGGGTAATCGGCCGTAATGGCCACCAAGGCGTTGTCCTTGCTCAATTGATGGAACACTCCATCAATCAGCTCCACAGATATGTCCGGATCCTCTTGAGAGGCCGGGTCGAGGGACCGTCCTGGGTCCTCAGGTTGTGGAGGAGGGCTGCTTATTTCCTTAACAGCCCGGCGCAGTTCCTGCGTTGAAGTCGTCAGACTGAATAATTAACAATGGGAATACAAAACGGATGGGCAAGTAAATACGACCGCTTACCCAGCTTGGTGGATTGTGCATAGAGAATCCACCCTGTGGGTTGACGCGGAGAAATTCCTCCTCTTCTCCCTTATACAAAGTGGACAAGATCTTTAGTAGAGCGGCAGCTGAATCCGGCCCCTTACGGCCGTAGCGGGTGGCGTCATCCTCCCCGTTGAAGTCCCACATGGGGTGGCTTCTATACTGAAGCGGTTGCACCCCCCACATAATGCATTCGGCCATAACCCCGATCATGGTTAATCCGGAATGGGCTAACAATCTTATTTGGCCCATCAGGTAAATGATGTCCCTGTCACTTTCCCTCTGAGGGCTCCGTGGACGCCAGCTTAGGCGCTTCTTTAAGGGAGCACTGTCGAATTCAGGGAGGCCGATCCGGACAGGATCCGGCAGCGGGACGTCTTCTATATAAAACCATTCCGAGGGTCAGTCTTCGGACGCCTTCTTTGGGGTTCCGGACAGATATCCAGTCCCGGCGATGCGCCACACTTCGGCTCCGCCCACTTGATACATTGACCCCTCCTTAGAGCGGGGCACAAGGCAGAATAACCTTTTCCATAGCCCGAAATGATCCTCGATACCCAAAAACAGCTCGCAGAGGGCTACGAAGCCCGCGATATGCAATACGGAGGCAGGCGTGAGATTGTGTAGCTGGAGGCCATAGAACTCCAGGAGCCCCCGGAGAAATGGATGGATTGGAAATACGAGCCCCCTTATTAAATAAGGGACGAGGCACACCCGCTCTCCTTTGGAGGGATTAGGGGCACTCTCCGCTTGCTCTCCGCCATTATAGATGGCAAGGCCGGCTCGAACCGGGACTATATAGGCCAGGGGGAGAAATCCCTTGGTCTGGAGCGTCACTAGCTCGCTATGCGGGATGGAGCATCTCTCCCAATATCCAGGTTGAGGGTTGGAAGGGCGAGAGGAGGAGTCGCGACGGCTGGCCATGGTGGAATGGACCTTTGTCGGATGCGCTCTGATGAACACTCGCGAAGGGGGGAAGATGTGGTTTGGATCTAAATCCTCGTCCCCTTAAATAGGTCAGCTCGTTTACGCGGCTAGGGGTGTGAATGTGAAAACACTCAGACTCTTCATATTCGTTTGACACATGGGAAGAGGCCATTATTGGGCGTAGAAGCCAAGGAGCGCAACATCTACAAGAAACCGGACTTTATTCAACAGGTACACGAAATTTGGAGGAGAACCCACCTTGCAATGCCGAAGACAATTTGCGCGCTAGACTCATCGTCATTTAAGCCCGGTTCGGGGGCTACTGAGGGAGTCCTAGATTAGGGGGTGTCTGGATGGCAGGACTATACCTTTGGCCGGACTCCTGGACTATGAAGATACAAGATTGAAGACTCCGTCCCGTGTCCGGAAGGGACTTTCCTTGGCGTGGAAGGCAAGCTTGGCGATACGGATATGTAGATCTCCTACCATTGTAACCGACTTTGTGTAACCCTAGCCCTCTCCGGTGTCTATATAAACCGGAGGGTTTTAGTCCGTAGGACAACATACAGAACAACAATCATACCATAGGCTAGCTTCTAGGGTTAAGCCTCTTTGATCTCGTGGTAGATCTACTCTTGTACTACCCATATCATCAATATTAATCAAGCAGGACGCAGGGTTTTACCTCCATCGAGAGGGACCGAACCTGGGTAAAACTTCGTGTCCCTTGCCTCCTATTACCATCCGGCCTAGACGCACAGTTCGGGACCCCCTACCCGAGATCCGTCGGTTTTGACACCGACAGCTAGGATTACACAAGGTCGGTTACAAAGGAGGAGATATACATATCTGTATTGCCTAGCTTGCCTTCCACGCCCAATAGAGTCCCATCCGAACACGAGACAAAGTCTTCAATCTTGTATCTTCATAGTCCAACAGTCCGGCCAAAGGATATAATCCGGCTGTCCGTATACCCCCTAATCCAGGACTCCCTCAGGGGTGTACAGAAGAGTCAGGTTTTGATCCTGTGGAACTATGGGTTATGGGCCCACCATATGGGTTAAAGTAGGAAGGGCGTTGGCATCTTTCACGGTCATGATAGCAAGGCATCTCAGAGAATAACCTGTCGGTTATGTCGGCAACAACGTTAGAACCAAGGGCGAGGGACAAAGAGAACCATTTTCCTGCTCGTCGAACGAGGCGGGCCAATAGGCAATGTTCTCGTCCATCGTGGCTACTGGAATGTCATCAACAATAGTAACAGGGTCTTACTGGCAGAGTGGTACAACGAGGGGCTTATCGAAGCAGGGAATTATCACTGCTCAGTTAAGTCAACTTACAAGAAAGGTTAAACAACAATGGAAAGGAAATGTGTACTAATTAGAACAACGAAAAGGAAAATGTGTTTAAACACATGTTTCAGGGGTATTTCCATCCCAAGGACAAGCAGAGGATGATATCCATGACAAGACAATAAGTAGATAACCATTTTAGGTAAAGGTGAGATGAAATTCACGATGTTGCTCATACAATAGTGTTTGGATAAATGATCATGAAACATTTAGCATTGCGCCTACATTGTTCTTAATTACATTGTTCTTAATGATGTTCGGAGTACCACAGATATGCTTCGAGATAGTATTTGCTTGGTCTTCAAGCAAAGGTCAGACTTTGGATACACAAAGGATCCATCAGGAACAACTCATAGAATAAGTCTTACAATTTCCTCATGGGAGAATGGCTAACCTTGGTAAAAAGGAAACTACAGCAATAGGTCCTCCGGCCAGGTGTGCTAGGCATGACATCACCTTATTGGGTTAAAGAAAGGCCAATGCTATGACTCTTGGAAAATGTTCCAACCATCATATCTGACCGAGTTTCAGATCTGATTGGTGTCAGGATACCCCAGACTCAGGATGCCCGAGAAGAAAAGGTGCAACACAAATTAACACAAGGACATTTTAAGATTCTCGGGAAATGAACCATGGAAGCAAGTTCCAGAACAAGAGTTTATTATTAAATCAAGGAAAGTGTGAGGACATGGCTGATGGACTCAGCGACAATTCATCGAGATTTCCAAAAAGATGGATTTCCACAATTATGTGAACAAGGTGATAACATTTGTCAGATCAAATGATAAAATGATGTATGCTCGAGGAGAACATTGACGAGTAAACATTAGTTGAAATGTGCACCCGAAATATGGGCTTAGGTAGCATGATCAATGTTAGAATGGTGATTCGATAACCAATACCCAAAGAATGAAACTATTGTTCATTAACTTATAAGCAATAGGGTTGCTAGAAGTTTTGAACTTTACACGTCATAGTTCAATTGTTGGTATCCCGGTTAGAAACAACACAAGAAAGAATGGAGATGGTGAGAAGTATCACTATACCAAGAATTCTTAAGAGGTGGAGCAATTCTCATAGCATCCTTGACATAAAAGGTGGTAATACTTCAAGGTATAGCATAATACAAGCTCGATAGCAAGTTGCATCCACAACACGAACAAACTTATGATGAAAGATAAATAAGGATGTTGTCGATGGTAACTCAAATTACCAAGGGACGAGGATGGTACTTACCATCATGAATTCGTTTGATATCCCGAAAGGAGTCAAAATGTTGATGATGATCACGACAAATTTGTCGAGAGATTTCATGAAGGTGTAATCGATCATCAACGACATAAAGCAAAAGGACTGATGCAGTGAAAGATTACTGGAACCACAGATACAACACAAACTCGGAATCAAGCTTGTTGCTCAAGGCAAAATGATATGACAAGGAAGATCGACATAAGCTTAGCGCATCATCAAAAATTGTGCTCCAGAAAGGACCAGGTAGCACATTTAAGATTTAGCATGATAATGATATAGTCGATGAGGCTAGGAATGACTTGAAGGATTAATAAACCTGTAAGCAAGGAGTTATTGAACTGTAGTGAAAAATGGATTCACGTATCGGTGTTCTTGAATGATTAATAACCCAGAACCCATAGAAAACCTGAAATTGGTGAGAAGCAATACTAGATGAAGACTCATAGTAAGCAACACAGTTCTTTGTTATTCTCAAGATACCAGAGGATAATACTCGAAGGAAGATCAAAATGGAGGTTGCAGAGATGCATTGATCTACAAAACACAAGTGCTTTAACTTGTTTGAGAAATATAATTGAAGGAGAACAATTTGGTCTGAACCACATTTGTAAATGATCAAACCACAGATACAAGATGAACTTGTAACAAGGGGTAATTATTTTCATGAGAAGCTTCCATGAAAAGATCCGCATCGTGTCCATGGGCATGAGCACAAAGTTCAAGGTCGACTCCCACTTCTTCAATGCCTAACCTTTCATTCACTTCCCGTCTTCAAAGAAGTTATAGAGTTGAAAATTTATCCGACAAAACACCAGTAGATATAACCCGCATAAACTTCGGGTTCACACAGACTAAAGATGGCATAGGTTCAACCCATAGGGCCATCTTAGGAACATATACCACGAACTTCAGGAGTAAATAACACAAGCTCAGAAGGAGAGCAAGGTTGGCCAAATCAGAGAATAGGATTTACCAATGGCATTATGTATCAGGGAAAGAACTTCTTGAGGTTTTTGTATACAAGGACACTATCGGATGATAATTAAACAAAGGATCTGATGATCCATAACGGAGCTGATGTGAGCATCGGCACACACCCAGAGGAAGAAACAATGCAAGGAGATCAAATTGTAGAAACATCTGACTAATTCAAAGCTCAGATGCAAAGGAATTATGATTTCCAAATCAAGGGATCAGAAGCAAACGCTCTAATTTAGGATGGGTAAGTTGAATATACTTAGAGGTACAATCAATGGTAATCTGATTGGTCGAGAATCAGCTCATGTCCAAGATGACGTTTGATCCAGAAGGATGAATTCTAGGATTTGACTGAGGATTGCAAGCAATCGCAACCTATTGAATCAACGGACTCAAAATGATAATGACAAAGGATGCCAATAATATTACCAGACTTATGGATTAACCATAATGCAAGCAAGCAAGAATTTCAAGAGCAATACGCTGTTGAGGATTTATGAAAGATAAAAAGGTATTTCGAAAACTTTTGTGAAATACATGAATCAACTAGGGATGAGTGGATACTCTATAAGTGCGAGAAATTATCCATAGGGTATTTAGGTGGCAAAGAACTACAAGGTAGTATGCATAAAGTATTCTTAGAAAATAGAGAGGATTTCGAGGTATCTTCTAATAACAAGATCAACGAGAAATGTTTATATGAATGACAAGTGTATGCCATTATCCAAATGGATATATCGATGGTAGATGATTGAAAAGGCGGAGGGCTCAAGCGTCTCAGAAAAACAACGAACAACATCTTCGGAATCTTATGATGAAGTAGGCAATCATCTGGGATGAAGGGCTCTCCGGGATGAAGTATTTATGAGAACCTAGAGTTAGACTTAACAAAATCATTTAACCAGAATAGAAGAGAGGTCAGAGTCCCAGAGTATAGACGAGGACTAAAGGATCCTAATACCACCCAATGGTGATGTGGGTCTGTAAGCCACACAACCATGTTAGTAAATTAGTTTTTCAAAGACTAGACTCAACTACGGCCAAGGAGTTGGAAAGGGGTTTCCTACAGGTAGTCGGCTCTGATATCAACTTGTGATGCCCCCGATTTAATCGTACACTAATCATACATGCAAACATGTACGATCAAGATCAGGGACTCACGGGAAGATATCACAACAAAACTCTAAAAATAATATAAGTCATACAAGCATCATATTACAAGCCAGGGGCCTCGAGGGCTCGAATATAAGAGCTTGATCATAGACGAGTCAGCGGAAGAAACAATATCTGAGTACAAACATAAGTTAAACAAGTTGCCATAAGATTGCTAGCACAAACTGGGATACAGATCGAAAGAGGCACAAGCCTCTAGCTTGGGATCCTCCTAAACTATTCCTGGTCATCGGTGGCGGCTTGCACATAGTAGTAGGCACCTCCAGTGTAGTAGGAGTCGTCATCGACGGTGGCGTCTGGCTCCTGGGCTCCAACATCTGGTCGTAACAACAAGGTATAGAAAAGGGGGAAAAGGGGGGAGCAAAGCAATCGTGAGTAATCATCCAAAGTACTCGCAAGCAAGGAACTACACTACATATGCATTGATATCAAATGAAAGGGGTACTATATGTGGATTGAACTGCAGAATGCTAGAATAAGAGGGGGATAGCTAGTCCTATTAAAGAATACGCTTCGGGCAGCCTCCATCTTGAAGCAGTAGAAGAGAGTAGATGGTAAGTTAACCAAGTATCATCGCATAGCATAATCCTACCCAGCGATCCTCTCCTTGTCGCCCTGTTAGAGAGTGATCACCGGGTTGTATCTGGCACTTGGAACAGTGTGTTTTATTAAGTATATTGTTCTAGTTGTCATAAGGTCAAGGTACAACTCCGGGTCGTCCTTTTACTGAGGGACACGTCTATTCGAATAGATAAACTTCCCTACGGGGTGCACCACATTTCCCAACACGCTCAATCCCTCTGGTCAGACACACTTTCCTGGGTCATACCCGGCCTCGGAAGATCAACACATCACAGCCCCACCTAGGCACAGCAAAGAGGTCAGCATGCCAGTCCAAACCCTATGCGCGTAGAGGTCTGGGCCCATTGCACATCTGCATGTTGCATACGCGGCCGAAAGCAGACCTAGCCCCCTTAATACAAGCGCGGGCTTACGGTCCAATCCGGCGCGCGCCGCTCAGTCGCTGACGTCAAGAAAGCTTCGGTTGATACCACGACGTCGAGTGCCCATAATTGTTCCCGCATAGTTGGTTAGTGCGTATAGGCCATTGGCTAGACTCAGATCAAATACCAAGATCTCATTAAGCGTGTTAATTGATGTAACCGCGGACGCCGACCAGGGCTAGGCCCACCTCTCTCTTAGGTGGTCTCAACCTGCCCTGTCGCTCCACCACAAAGATCCACTTAGAGGGCCGTCGGGACAAACGTCCTTTCGGTCCCAATCCGTGAATCACTCGCGGGTACTCTACGAGCCGACCCGACTTTAGTCACGACATGTATCATATATAATGTATATAAGTTTATACCCGTGATCACCTCCGGAGTGATCGCGGCCCGATAGTACAGCATGGCAGACGGACAAGAATGTAGGGCCAGTGATGATAAACTAGCATCATATACTAAGCATTTAGGATTGCAGGTAAAGGTAACAATAGTAGTAGCAAGGACAGGCTATGCAGCAGAATAAGATTAACCGAAAGCAGTAACATGCTACACTACTCTAATGCAAGCAGTAGAGAGAAGAATAGGCGATATCGGGTTGATCAAGGGGGGGCTTGCCTGGTTGCTCTGGCAAGAAGGAGGGGTCATCAACAGCGTAGTAGATCGGGGCACCAGTAGTTGCGTTAGTCTCATAGTATACCGGAGAGAAGAGGGGGGGGAGAAATAATGAATACAATGCAAACAGATGCATATCGATGCATGACATGACAAGTAACGGTGCCAAGTATGCCCTAACGCAGCAAGAGGTGATACCGGTGAAGGGGGGAAACATCCGGGAAAGTATCCCCAGTGTTTCATGTTTTCGGACAGACGAACCGGAGGAGCAAAGTTGCGTGTTTGCTATGCTAGGGATGCATGGCGGACGAATGGGCTACATATCCGGATTCGTCTCGTCGTTTTGAGCAACTTTCATGTACAAAGTTTTTCGAACCAAGCTGCGGTATAATTTCTATGCTTTTTCAAAGTTGTATCAATATCCGGAAAATCCCTGAAATATTGCTAAGTCTGAGAATTCGTCAGTTTTAAGCATCACTTAGCTGTGTTCAAAAGGCTTCAACTATTGCTCTGTACATCCTATGATTTTGTGCCTTATTTCAAATTTTGAGCATTCTCTGTGATCTACAAGATAGTGGCACTTGCATCTCTGTTAGAGTTCATCTGCTTGATCATCAACAACTCTAAAGTAGCTATGAAAATAAAGTTGATTTTCGGTTTTTCTGTTAACAAAACTTAGAACTTTGTGATTTTCGTAGGAATTAAACCACGCATTTTCTGAAATAGGTCCAATGGAACAAAATGTAGGTTGTTACGTCTACTTTCCGTTCATATAATTTTACCCAGGTTAGGACTTGTCTTATCACTGTTTAGGGGCTGTTTAGAGAGCTAGTCAGCGTAATGTCAGTAAAGCTGGCTACTGCTATAGTAACGGAATGTTATTGTAGCAGTGCAACATAGCAGCAGGCAGCGGCAACAGAGTAGCTACGGGCGAAGCCGGCCTGGCCATGGCGCGGTCAACCGCGCGCGTGGCCAGGGACGGGCATGAGCAGCTGCAGCATCGGGCAAGCAGCGGTGCTGTGCGGGGCTAGCGAGCGCAGTAGGCGGTGGCGGCTGCAGCACAGCGAGCGACACACGAACCCGGCGAGGCCGTGCGGAGGCAGGCGCGTTCAGGCGAAGGAGGGCACAGCCGGCGTGGTCTACGCAGTGAAGGAGCACGCGCAACATGGCTGCATTTACGGTGAGCGCGGTTGTAGTAAGCGGAGCGGGTGCGCACGTGGGTGCAAGGGGAGCGGCAGACAACGGCCAGTGGGCGCGCGTGCGGAGCAAGCCGAGCGCAGGCAGGGGTGGCGCAGTGCAATAGTAGTCGGAGGCGGCAGCAGTGCATAGCAGCATGGGCAAGGCGGATCTGGGGGGAGTGGGGAGTGGAGCAGGGGGAGAGGACCGAGGAGGCGGGGGCAGTCCTTATCCCCTCGCCCATGCCGACGAGCTAGTCCGGCGGGGCTCGCCCCTGTAGCGACTGGTCAGGGGGAACAGGGCGATCAAACGGGGTGGGGGTTGGGCTGGCTGGATCGGCCTGTTGGGCTAGGCCCAGCGGCAAAGTAGTTTTAGGCCTTCTTCTATTTTTTTTTTGTTTTTCTACCTTTTTCTTTTACAGAAACAATTTTGTATTTATATAAACCATCAAATGACTTTTGCAGATAATGGAACTTGGCCAATAAATGCAATGCAATATTTGGCCTTGCCATAAAAAGTTTGGACCTTAGTTGAACTCACTTGAATTTTGCTTAAAAGTTAATGGGTTAAATGGGATTGTTTTGGTCCTGTTTTAAATAGGTTAGAGGCAATTTATTAACTCAAATAACGTTTGTTTATGCATGAAAACTAACTAGTGAATATTTGCAACCCAACGAAGATTTTTATTTGACAGTTTGAAGAAATGAAAACTTATCTTAAAATTTGAATTTGAATTGAGTTTAAAAATATTTCTTAATTGAGTTTTTGGCATAATGATGATGACTTGGCATCATTAGCGTGGAGTTACTGTAGTTTAATTATCCGGGCGTCACACAATAATAACTCATGCTACCCATATTCAATTGGACATATGTGCCTAGATATTTCCTCACCACATGATGCTTGACAAAGGAGAAAACTAAAAAAGGAATAGAGAGAAAACTTTGACTCATGCATAAAAGTAAATACATAAAAGTAAAAGATAGGCCCTTTGCAGAGGGAAGCAGAGGTTCCCATGCTCTTATTTGTTTGTATGCTCAACCCCTTAGTGCAAAAGAACGTCATGTTGTATTGCCCCTTGTGATGGCAACCTTTATTATGCAGTCTATCGCTTTTATTCTTCACCATCACAAGTTTGTACGACGCTCAATTTTCTCTTACTAAATGATCTCACACTTTTAGAAGCAATTTTTATTGTCTTATTGCACCCATGACAACTTAGTTGAAGGATCTTACTCAATCCTTAGGTAGTACCTCTACTTAGTGTAGAATTTTTGGTTAGCAAAGATGGGGGCAAGCACCACATGTTGAAGGATCTATGACAATATAACTTCTATGTGAATATGAACAAACATAAATCATTATGTTGTCTTCCTTGTCCAACGTCAACAATTTTGGTGTATAATATTCTGATGGGGGCTCACAATCACAAAAGATTTCCAGGATAGTGTATTTATATGTGAATCTTCTCTTCCCTTATTAATTCTTTCATGAGTTGCACCATTGACCAATTCTATGTTTGTCAATCTCTAATAATTTTTTTACTTATACGTTTCCTTATGCGGTGTCATCACCTACCATAAGATTAGCATATGATCTTTTTCATTTATTTCCTTTCTTTTTATTGGAACATGAAAGTAAAGAAAGCAAAAACTCAAACTAAACTTTATTATATATCTCGCACACGATTACAAGGATACATCACTAAGCAAACTTTCGAAAATAAAGGATCGAACTAAACTTTTATTCGTCTAAAGCAAAATATAACTATGGATCGAACTACAATAAGTAAAGGCAAAAGATAGTGGGGTGATACAATACCGGGGCACCTCCCCCAAGCTTGGCGAAAGCCAAGGGGAGTGCCCCTGCCCGATACTTAGTTTTCTTTCGGTGATGAAGAAGGTGGCGGTGATGGAGAGGCAATCATGTCCTTCACGATCAAGAGATTCTTCAATCTACGGATGACGCTCCAAAGGAAGATGTTGTGCTCTTGACGTAGAATATTTTCACGAGTGAGATATTTATTTTGCACACGAACTATTTCAATGATTCGAAAGGTTTTAATCTTAGTCGGGGTAATATGAGCATAGTAAGGTTTAAGTATATCTTCTTCTACCTTGGCAGGCCAGGCCTGCTCAACCACCGGTGCTTGATCTCCGGTAGCCTCCTTGCTCTTGTTCCCTTTGACGTCTTCTACGGGCTCTTCTCTCTTCAGCTCGATCTTCATCAACCAAGCGTCCTCTTCCACATTGTTGGAGGAATAAGAACACATGATGCCTCACTCAACAGATCTGTTCGAAAACAGCGAGAAAAAAGAACAGAAAATTTCTCCGCGATACGATGGTCAATAGGTTTAGGGGGGTATATAAAGATTTTTTATCTTGGTAAACAAGCAAGCTATAGATAGAAAACGGAGTTCAGAAGGTACCCGAGGTGGGCACGCCCTGGTGTCTTGTGCCCACCAGGGTGCGCTTCCTGGTAGTTTCTTATTTTCCAAAACTGACAGAAAATATTTTTGCGGATTTTTCGAAGTCCGTTTACTTACCGTATCACATACCTCCTCTTTTTCACGATTTTAGAGTGTTCCAGAAGGTCTCTTTTATGTGTTCTTCCAGTGTCAAAGTTTGGATAATATTACTTTCAACATTAATGGGCGTACCTAAGATATAATGTTTTATTCGTTGGCCATTAACAACCTTCGGTTTAGTACCTTCGACATTATTTATTTTGAGAGCTCAAGACTGATAAACCTCCTCGATAACATAGGGTCCTTCCCATTTGGAGAGGAGTTTTCCTGCAGAGAATCTTAAACGAGAGTTGTACAAAAGAACATATTCTCCAACTTTGAACTCACGCTTTTGGATTCTTTTATCATGCCATCTTTTAACTTTTTCTTTAAATAACTTGGCATTTTCATAAGCTTGGGTTCTCCATTCATCTAATGAGCTAATATCAAATAACCTCTTTTCATCGGCAAGTTTAAAATCATAGTTGATTTCTTTAATTGCCCAATATGCTTTATGTTCTAACTCAAGAGGCAAATGACAAGCTTTTTCATAAACCATTTTATAAAGAGACATACCCATAGGATTTTTATATGTTGTTCTATAAGCCCAACGTGCATCATCTAATTTCTTAGACCAATTCTTCCGGGACCTATTGACAGTCTTTTGCAAAATTAATTTTATTTCTCTATTGCTAAGTTCAACTTGACCACTAGACTGAGGATGATAAGGTGATGCAATTATATGGTTAACATCATATTTGCAAGCATTTTACCAAAATAAGCATGAATAAAGTGTGAACCACCGTCAGTCATTAAATATCTAGGGACTCCAAACCTTGGGAAAATAACTTCCTTAAGAATTTTAATAGAGGTATTGTGATGAGCACTACTAGTTGGAATAGCTTCTACCCACTTAGTAACATAATTAACAGCAACCAAAATATGTGTATACCCATTAGTGGAAGGAAAAGGTCTCATGTAATTAAAACCCCAAACATCAAATGGTTCAACAACAAGTGAATAATTCATAGGCATTTCTTGAGGCTTGCCGATATTACCTATTATTTGACATTCATCACAAGATAAGGCGAACTTACGAGCATCCTTGAAAAGAGTAGACCAATAAAATCCAGACTACAATACTTTGTGAGCATTTCTGTCTCCCGCATGATGCCCTCCATAAGCTTCAGAGTGACATTTCCGTAGGATTTGTCCCTGTTCATGCTCAGGTACACAACATCTAATAATACCATCTACTCCTTTATATAGATGTAGGCCATCCCAGAAGTAATGTCTTAAATCATAGAAGAACTTTTTTTCTTTCTTTCATTGGTATGTAAAGGTAGGTGGTAAATATTTAGCAACAATGTAATTAGCATAGTCAGCTGTAACACCCCGGATGTAACATTCCATAATTATAACTCCAACTCTTGCCATTTCCGGATATGTGATATGATATATCCTTTGTGGTTGGGTTTTGTCTTTGTTTTGCATTTTGTTCATGTCATGCATTTCATCTCATGTCATCATGTGCATCTCATTTGCATTTGTGTTCGTCTCATGCATCCGGTCATTTTCCCCGTTATCCATTTCGCAATCCGACACTCCCACATGCACCCGTTGCACCTCTCAAATCTCGTTTCGTGAGCGGGAGAAAAACATTCTCGGAATGGGTCAAGATTTGTCGAGTGGCCTTGTACATCACCGGTAGGCCGCCTGTCAAATTTCGTTCCATTTGGAGGTCGTTTGATGCCCCAATGGTTAAATGGGTAACCACAAAAGCCCCTTTCTATTTGCAGTCCAGCACCCCTCCAAAACAGCCCACTAGCCCATCTAAAACCCCTCCATGCTCTCCTTCGTTGGATGACGACCGTGTGGGCGAAAACCACACCTCATTTGGACTCACCTAGCTCCCCCTACATATAAATATGCACCCCTTCCAAATTCGCACATAAAACCCTAGTCCACCCTCCTCTGTGCCGCTGGACGTGTCCGCCGTCACCGGACATGCCCACACCACCACCCACGGCCACTCCCGTGCTGCCACATGGCCTCCGCCACCGCCCACCACCGCCGGCCCGCTCGGCCCGAGCGAGGCCCTCCGAGCCCGCGCGCCTCGCTCGCCTCCCGCGCCAAACCCTAGCGCCCACGCCACCTTCGTCTCCGCCCCGCCGCCGACCGTCGCCGCCACAGTGCCGCCCCGCCGCCCTATGCGCTGGCAACCACCGCCCCGCGCCTGCCTCGCCGAGATCCGGCTAGATCTGGCCCGGACCCGTTGACCCCGGCGACCCCGAGCATCTCCGGCGATCCCCTGCAGCTACGGCCGCCGTCTCCTTCCTCTCCGGCGAGCGACTCTGATGAACCTCGGTTTTCGTGTGAAACCCTAGATGTGAGGTTGACCCCTCATTTTCCTCCAAGTCCCAAATTTTCAACATTATGTGCCCATGTTCATCATGCCATATCTCAATGCATGTAGCTCCGATTTGTGCATATGATATATCAAAATGTTTGCCTCATGATCCTCTTCATGTTAGTGTCATTTGAATTCCTGTTACTGTCCATATTGATGCCCTAATCCTCATTGCAAAAGTGCTACATGATGTTGTCTGCTGGAATTTATCATAACTTGTCGATTTGTCATTTTCATTGCATTTTATGTGTGCATCCTATGAGCATGATGTCTGCATGTTTTAGGAGCTCCATCATGCCATCTTTACAGGGGTGCAAGTCTTGTATTTCTGTGAGTTTTGTGCTGACTAGCACAAGCATGCAAAGTAGGCTCTGTGATGTTTCTGTTTTCAGACAGTAATTTTGCAAGTCTTTTCCTGTTACATTATGATGCTATGTTTTCTTGTTGCTACCGGTAGACCGGTGCACATTTTGAGGTAGTTCAGTAAGAGTGTTTTGAAGATTTGGTATTGCTCTATCCATTCAGGCCTCTGGTTCTAATTATGGAGTAGTGTATCATGTCATTTTCATGCTCTACTTTTGCTAAATATTGTTCCTTGCATATTGTTAACATGAAGTTCATTTTTGCCATGTGTGTTGCTAGTGATACATGTACCCTATGAACTTGCTCTTGCCATGCTTTGCTTCATAAATGTGTCTTCTTACTGTTGGTTACCTTGTGATGCCATGAAATGCTTTTTGGTGAGTGGCATGATCTTGCAAAGTTGCTATCATGAATATGTTTCTGCCATGCTCTGTTTTTCTTCTAAGTCTGAAACTGATCATATCATTTGCCATGTTTGCATTGATGCTACCATCTTGTCCATGCATCTTTGGTTAAAGTTAAGTAAGGGAATTTTGTTCTATGTCTTTAGTAATAGCATTCCATGCCCTTGTTTTCCATGATATGTTCATGTAGCATGTTGTTTGCTAGCTTTAAACATTGCTACTTGATGCTGATTATGCCATGTTTAGTATTTGCACAAAGTTTGTGAAGCTGTTATCATTTGCATCTTTGCCATGCTATTTTAGGATTATTCTAGTGAGTTCTAGTAGGAGCTCATTGTTCATGATTTGTAGAGCTTCACTTTTACTTTAATTCCATGTGCTTTGTTGTCTTTTTGGAATGCTGTAGCATAGTTTCATGATGCATATTAAGTGCTATGATGTTGTTAATCGTAGATCTGCATCATTCTTGTTTTGCTTGTCATTTGCAAACCGTGCATCCGTTTCCGGTGATCCTTATATCGATTTCGACCGAAATCACCCCATCTTTCCAGCGGCATGCTTGGTTTGCCAAGTTGATTCCTTGATCGTCCTTTCCCTTCCAGAGTACCCATATGCATTGCACATCATACCTTGCATTCCATGTCATGTCTTGCATCATGTTGCTTGTGCATTGCACCGTGATTGATTGTTGTTCCGTTGCTTGTGTTCTTGCTTTGGGTAGAGGCGGGAGACAAGTTCGTGAACGAGGAACCTGTTGAGTATACTAAAGAGGAGCAAGCTTTCGACAACTCTGAGAACTTTGCAGGCAAGATGATCATTACCCCTGATATCACTTCTATCTTTGCTTGCTAGTTGTTCACTCTATCGCTATGTCGTGCTACCTACCACTTGTTTATCATGCCTCCCATGTTGCCATGTCAAGCCTCTAACCCACCTTCTGTCGGTGTACAAAAGTAGGGGCTCTCCTTTGTACCCCTTTACTTGTGCACGGGTAGTCAGAGTCGCGCCCACGGCCACACTAAGTAGAGCAGAGGAGGGGAGCTAAAGCCACAAGACAGCCAGAACAACGCCAAGACCGGAGACACAAAGAGCAAGAGAGCAAAGTGAACTCCCCTGGCAAGACCCTTGCCGGGGCATCCTCCGCAGCCCGGCAAGAGCCTTGCCGGGGCAACTTGCGCAATGCCAGTAGAGCGCGCCACCCTTGAGCCAAGGGTTCCAACACCATCAATCACATTGGAGCCAAGGGTCGGGAGGCACCTCCATGGTGGCATGTAGATCTTTGTGGAGATCATAAATACTTGTGACGCCCCCGATTTAACCGTACACTAATCATACACGCAAACGTGTATGATCAAGATGAGGGACTCACGGGAAGATATCACAACACAACTCTACAAATAAAATAAGTCATACAAGCATCATATTACAAGCCAGGGGCCTCGAGGGCTCGAATACAAGAGCTCGATCATAGAGGAGTCAGTGGAAGCAACAATATCTAAGTACAGACATAAGTAAACAAGTTTGCCTTAAGAAGGCTAGCACAAACTGGGATACAGATCGAAAGAGGCGCAGGCCTCCTGCCTGGGATCCTGCTAAACTACTCCTGGTCGTCGCCAGTGGCCTGCACATAGTAGTAGGCACCTCCAGTGTAGTAGGAGTCATTGTGAGCGGTGGCATCTGGCTCCTGGGCTCCATCGTCTGGTCGCAACAATCGGGTATAGAAAGGGGGAAAAGGTGGAGCAAACCAACCGTGAGTACTCATCCAAAGTACTCGCAAGCAAGGAACTACACTACATATGTATGCATTGGTATCAAATGGGAAAAGGGGTATCATATGTGGACTGAACTGCAGAATGCCGGAATAAGAGGGGGATAGCTAATCCTATTGAAGACTACGCTTCTGGCCACCTCCATCTTACACCATGTAGAAGAGGGTAGAAGGTAAGTTCACCAAGTAGCACCGTGTAGCATAATCCTACCCGGCGATCCTCTCCTCGTCGCCCTGTTAGAGAGCGATCATCGAGTTGTATCTGGCACTTTGAAGGGTGTGTTTTATTAAGTATCCGGTTCTAGTTGTCATAAGGTCAAGGTACAACTTCGGGTCGTCCTTTTACCAAGGGATACGACTATTCGAATAGATCAACTTCCCTGCAGGGGTGTGAGGGAGTCCTGGATTAGGGGGTCCTCGGACAGCCGGACTATATCCTTTGGCCAGACTGTTGGACTATGAAGATACAAGATTGAAGACTTCGTCCCGTGTCCGGGTGGGACTCTCCTTTGCGTGGAAGGCAAGCTTGGAAATTCAGATATGTAGATCTCCTCCCTTGAAACCGACTCTGTGTAGCCCTAGCCCCCTCCGGTGTCTATATAAACCGGAGGGTTTAGTCCGTAGGACAACAACAATCATAATCATAGGCTAGCTTCTAGGGTTTAGCCTCTACGATCTCGTGGTAGATCAACCCTTGTAATACTCATATCATCAAGATCAATCAAGCAGGAAGTAGGGTATTACCTCCATCGAGAGGGCCCGAACCTGGGTAAACATTGTGTCCCCCGCCTCCTGTTACCATCCTCCTTAGACGCACAGTTCGGGACTCGCTACCCGAGATCCACCGGTTTTGACACCGACATTGGTGCTTTCATTGAGAGTTCCATTGTGCCATCACGATAAGGATGGATGGCTCGTCTTGTTGTCAAGGACAAGATCAGCTTGGGGGGAGCCCTGGCTGTAGGCCAAACTCTACGACTAGGCGGCTTTGTCATGACCGCCCGTTCGGCCGTCGCGCCGACAATGACTTCTCGGGTCATCAAAAACAGCCTCCACGTCGGCTCGGTATTCGCCGAGCTGATGGATCCAATAGAGCTCTCTTCCTTGAATGAGCTCTTGGGTCGCATCGCCGCCCTGGGAGTCGCTATGGACTATGATCAGATCGGGCTTAAACCCGACCAAAGGGAGATTAACTCTCCGCCGGTCACCCATCAGATAGCGGTGGTGGAGGAGCAATGCAGCAATTGTTCCTCTACTTAGAGGACGAACTGTGTCCGGATTTCCGAGCTCTCCGAGCCGGATACCCGTCCACGGGAGGACACGGCCCAAGCTTTGAACCTAGAATCAGACAGCAGGCCAGAACTATTGGGCAACATCCTGGAGCCTGAACTGTTAAGCTCGGAAACTCCTCCGCCCCTGGGCCTCATATCGGGTCAGGGCTTGGACCTAAATCTACCCACCCACCCAGACATAAATGATCTTTCCCACATTAGACAAGAGCCCTAGGAGACAGTACATCACTATTGGGCCAGATTCCTCCTTGTAATAAGCAAGGTCAAGGACTGTCGCAAGGAAGACGCAATTTCATTCTTTTACAAAAATTGCACGAACAAGGGAATCCTCAACACCATAAGTCGCCGTGACATAGCACACTTAGCTGACTTGGCGGCCATAGCACAGAAGTACTATGCGATGGAAAGCGCCTCAAAAACCCAAACAAAATTCTGGGATCCTCCGGCTCTCACTAGACCTCCCATCTGAACTAAAAGGGTGTACTCTCGTAAGTCACCCGATCAAATTACAAAGAAACCAAAGCCCACTACAGGGCGTGGCACTGTATTGGAGGGATGGCTCAATGGGCCATGCAAAATTCACAGTACAATGGATACCATGCCAACACATAGCCTTAGAGCATGTTGGATACTCCGGCAGGTGGCCAAGAGCGGCGAGGATATCCTCACCAACAATACAACAGAGCACCATCCCATGGAAAATAACAATACAGTATTGATAGTCTTAGAGACCTTCGCCTCGAATAATAGGCGCAAGCGAACACTCCGCAGCCTTGCCGAAGTCTGCCACGTTGCAGCAATAAATCCATGGAATGACACGGCCATAACCTTTAATGCCAGTGACGAACCTCAATTCCGAACAGCCCGAGCACCAGCCGCTTTGGTCCTTAGTCCAATTGTGGACGGCTTCCGGCTTACTAAAGTGCTCATGGACGGTGGCAGCGGATTAAACCTCATCTACGAGGAAACTCTTAGCAAGATGGAAATAGACAATAGCCGCATTGATCAAAGCAGCACGACCTTCAGAGAAATCATCCCTAGTCGGGAGGCACGATGTGAGGGAAAAATCACACTAGATGTGGTATTCGGCACGCCGGAGAATTATAGGTCCGAAGAAATCACATTCCAAGTGGCCCCGTTCATTAGCGGATACCACGCCCTTTTAGGGCGGGAGGCATTCGCGATCTTCCAAGCTATACCCCATTACGGGTACATGAAGCTCAAAATGCCCGGGCCCAATGGAATCATCACTCTAGCTAGTGATCCGGACATAGCACTCCGCGCCGAAAATAGAACCGCCGCACTAGCCCTCAAGGTGTCATTCGAAGCCCTTGCGGCCGAAGAACTAACTGCGCTGCGCTCCACAGTGGATAGGGACGATGTGGTACTCGACAAATGACCCAAGTCCACCTCTTTTAAACCAGCGGACAAAATAGTCAAATTCCAGGTCCACCCAACGGACCCTACAAAAACAGCATCCATCGGGGCACAGCAAAACCCCACAACAGACGCCGCACTGCGAGAGTTCTTGCGCGAGAATTGGGGCATCTTTGCCTGGCATCCTTCAGACATGCCAGGAATCCCACGTAGGCTGGCCGAGCATAACCTTAACATTCTAAAGGGGTTCAAGCCGGTCAAGCAGACTCTTCGGCGTTTCTCTGAGCCTAAGCAACAAGCCATGGGAGAAGAGCTAGCCAAGTTACTCGAGGCCGGATTCATTAGAGAAATAAAACATCCGAACTGGCTAGCAAACCTGGTGATGGTACCAAAGAAGGACAAATCATGGTGCCTATGTGTCGATTTCAAGGACCTTAACAAGGCTTGCCCAAGGATCCCTTCCCCCTCGCCTGCATCGATCAAATTATCGATGCTACTACAGGACACGACTCATTGTGTTTCCTTGACGCATACTCCGGATACCATCAAATTAAGATGGCAGAGTCCGATCAAGCCGCAACGGCATTTATCACTCCATATGGCCCCTTCTATTTTAACACCATGCCTTTCGGGCTCAAAAACGCCGGTGCAACCTATCAATGCATGATTCAGACATGCCTGGAGACACAAATCGACAAAATAGTGGAGGCATTCATAGACGGCGTGGTCATTAAAACCAGACACGTCGAATCCTTAATAGACGACTTGAGGCTCACGTTAGACAATCTCCGAACATATGACATCAAGCTCAATCCGGAAAAATGCGTTTTCGGCGTGCCCGCCGGAAAGCTCCTGGGCTTCATCGTCTCCAGTAGAGGAATTGAAGCAAATCCGGCTAAAATCCGAGCTCTATCACAGTTGGCTATCCCAATAGACATCAAGCAAATCCATAAATTAAGTGGATGCGTGGCTGCCTTAAGCCGCTTTATCTCCCATTTAGAAGAAAAGGCACTACCCCTTTATCGCCTTCTTCGACGCACTAAACACTTCGAGTGGATGGATGTGGCCACGTCCGGATTGGAAGAAATAAAAGTTGTCTTGGCCACCAACCCAATCCTGGCCGCGCCAAATGTCGGTGAACCAATGCTGTTATATATAGCGGCAACACACCAAGTTATAAGCGCAATGCTCGTCGTCGAATGAGAGACGGACGTACATAAGTTCCCGCTTCAAAAGCCGGTATACTACGTATCCACTGTCCTCACTCCATGCAAATCACAGTACCCACATTATCAAAAGATAGCATACGCGGTCTTCATGGCATCCCGGAAATTACGACACTACTTTCAAGAGTGTTCAGTTATGGTGGCCTCTGAAATACCACTCAACGACATAATAAATAACCGCGATGCCTTGGGCCGGATTGCTAAATGGGCTAATTAGCTCCTCCCGTTCAACATAATATACAAACCACGGTGAGCCATTAAGTCAGAAGTACTGGCTGATTTCGTCGCCGAATGGACAGAAGCCGAACTCCCTAAATAGTATGGCGCGTACTCCAATTGGATCATGCACTCTGACGGCTCAAAGATGCTGGCTGGTCTGGGGGCAGGCGTCGTCCTGACATCCCCCACCGGAGATATAGTCCTATACGTACTCCAAATATTATACCGAGAATCCAACAATGCAGCAGAATATGAGGCCTTGTTGCATGGTCTCCGGATGGCAGTCTCCATGGGCATTCAACGCCTAGAGGTGCGTGGGGATTCGAACCTCGCAATATCTCAAATAAATGGAGACTTTGACGCCAAGGACCCAAAAATGGCGGCTTATCGCAACGCCATCCTCAAAATGTCAGCTCGGTTCGAGGGGGTTCAATTCCACCATCTGGTCCGAGAAAATAATCAAGCGACGGATATCCTCGCCCGCATCGGTGCTAAGTGTGACACTGTGCCACCAAACATCTTCTTGGAAAGGCTGTTTAAGCCATCCATGCTATGGGAAGGAGAGACCGGCAACAACAATTCGGACCCGACCGCAACGCCAGATACCGAACACTCTGACGTAATCAGAGGCTCTGCCACTGTAATAACGCCTTCGGCCCACGTAATTATGGATGTCATCGCCCCGTGGACAGAACCCTTCTTGGCTTACCTAACTAGGCAAGAACTCCCTAATGACCCAAATGAGGCACGTTGCATTGTGCGGCGGTCTAAAGCCTACAAGGTCCACGAGGGAGAGCTTTATAATAAAAGCGTCACCGGAGTACTTCAAAGGTGCATCTCCGAAGAGGAAGGATAGCAACTTTTGGCAGAAATTCATGCTGGACTCGGCGGCCACCACGCCGCAGCTCGGGCCCTTGTAAGCAAGGCCTTCCGTACAGGTTTTTACTGGCCGACGGCCCGGGTAGACGCATAGAATCTCGTTCAACGATGCGTCAGTTGCCAGCTTTTTGCAAACCAAAGCCATATGCCACCTACCGCTCTCCAAACAATCCCCATTACTTGGCCCTTCGTGGTCTGGGGGCTTGATATGGTAGGACCCCTTAAAGGGGGGAGCCATAAGAAAAAAATACCTATTGGTCATGGTGGATAAATTCACCAAATGGATAGAAGCCAAACCAGTTAAAACGGTTGAGTCCGGACCAGTGATAGACTTCATATCCGGGGTTGTACACCGTTACGGTGTCCCCCACAACATCATCACTGATAACGGCTCAAACTTTACAGCCGACAAGGTAAAAACTTGGTGCAGCAACATGGGCATTAAGCTCGATTATGCTTCTGTCTATCACCCACAAACTAACGGTCAAGTCGAGCGAGCAAATGGTCTTATCATGAGCGGCATTAAACCCAGATTAGTGTGATCCTTGAAGGAATCAGATATGCACTGGGTCGAGGAGCTCGGCTCCATACTATGGGGGCTGCGGACCACGCCGCACTACCGGATACACACCATTCTTTATGGTGTACGGCGCAGAGGCGGTACGGCCCTGCGACATAATTCATGACTCGCCTCAAGTGCGCATGTACGAAGAGAAAGAAGCCGAGCTTGATCGGCAGGACAGTTTGGACGCTTTAGAGGAGGAGTGTGACGTGGCAAAAGCCCGCTCCGCATTCTATCAGCAACAGGCTCGACGGTATCAAAGCAGAGAAGTACGGGCCAAAACTTATAACATTGGCGAACTTGTTCTACGCCTACCGGAGAAGAAAAAGAACAAGCTCAAGCCCAAATGGGAAGGTCCCTTCGTTATTGACAAAGTTCTGACCGGTGGAGCGTACCGTCTGTGGGATGCATCGGACGATCGAATCGAGGCAAACCCATGGAACGCAGCCAGACTCCGAAGATTCTACGCCTAGTGCCGGACTCTGTGTTCGTCTCTTTACCTCTATCAATTTTTATATATGTATATCTGTTATCTGTCTTTTCTTTCTTTCTTTTTTCCCTTTCTCTTCACAACCTTAAAAGGTTAAAATGTGTCTTGACTAAACTGTCGGATTTCGGGTTCCGGCAGACCCTTGAGGTTAGAACACTGGGGTGCGCACGGAGATTTCGCCTTCTACCTACCCGCGCCCCTCCGCCTCGCTAAGATCTAAGCTATGGAAAGAATAGCACGAGAGACACAGGGTTTATACTGGTTCGGGCCACCGTTGTGGTGTAATACCCTACTCCAGTGTGTGGTGTGGTGGATTGCCTCTTGGGCTGATGATGATGAGCAAGACAAGGAAGAACAGCCTCACGAGGGTCTGTTCCTGGCTGGGGCGATGAACTGGTTGGAGGAGTTCAGTCACCCTTCTCACTCTCTCTCTTCTCGATTGTGATCCGATCTCGGTTCCCCTCTTCCGTGGGTGGCTAGTCCTGTTTATAGGCAAAGGCCCTGGACCTCTTCCCAAATATTGAGCGGGAAGGGCGCCAACAATTGGTCATTTTGAAGGGGAACATCTAGTACACTTATCCTGACTAAAGTTGGTCCTCGCCTGCCAAAGGCTCTGGTGGTGATGCTGGCTTGGGCTCCACAATGACTTCCTCCCTGCCGTTGGACTCGTCTTGGTATCGTTGCACCAAAACGGGTGCCTTTGCTTGATGCTCTCGCCTGCGCTTGCTCCCTTTGCACCAAAGAGGAAAGGAGGACACTGCGCGGCTGGCGCCCGCCTGGTGCCTTTGGTCGTCATGGCTTCCATCACGGGCACCTCGTGAGGTACCCCGCCTTGATCTCTCCGCCTCCTCGCGAGCCAGCTTGATGAGGCCGTGCCTGAGGAAGTTCCGTGTCGTCCGCCCCGCGAGGCTTGGCCCCTCGCGAGGGTCTTGGGTCTGTGTTGATGAAGACGGGCCATGCTGGGCCCCCTTTGAGCCACCCCGCAGGCCGCAGGCAGGCAAGTCTGGGGACCCCCATTCGCAGAACGCCGACAGTAGCCCCCGGGCCCAAGGCGCGCCCGGACTTGGCCGTGCAGGGAGGTGAAAGGGCAAGGGCGAAGCGCCGCGGGCCCTAACAGCCTGCGGCCTTGGGCGCCGCGTGGCGGTTGGTTGGGCGTGGGCGGCACTGTTCCCCCACGCCCCCCTTATTCTGCGCCATGCTAGGCGGACTCATAGTCGTACACAGCCGCTCCCCTTTTTGTTGCTCGATCGCCCTCTGTCCTTCCTCCGCTCGAACTCCAGCTTCTGTTTTCAATCCAATCTCGAACCTTCCCCCCTTCCCATCACCATGGCTCCGACGAAGAAGGGAAGAGGGAAGAAACCCATGCCTCCGCCTTGCTCGCCGCCGTTGGTGGCCCCCGCCAAGGGCTTGGGCAAGGTTAGCTCGGCTCTGGCCACTATCTTCAATGAATGCGGGAGGACGACGGCCTGGCCCGCGTCCCACTTCTCCATCGACAAGATAGTCACTGAGGTCCCGTATTTTGCCGACGCCCTGTGGGCGGGTCTGGTTCCCCCCTTTTCTCATTTCTTCAATGCCATGCTTTCCCACTATCAGATCCACATGATGCATCTGGGTCCTGAATCCATCACCCTCCTTTCGGTCTTCGCCTTTGTTTGCGAGGAAATTATGGGCATCCTTCCTTCGGTTGCCTTGTTGTGCCACTTCTTCTCTCTGCGCCTTGTCGACCCTACCCAATGCTGGGCGTGCGTGAGCTTCGTTGCCATGCCTGAGACAGCGGCCTCAGGGATTGACTTCAGGCTCCCTCTTCCCACGGCTGGGTTCCGCGAGCGGTGGCTGTATGTGGATGCAGGGGTGCCCAGCCCCCTGCTATCGGAGCCAACTTCGCCTGCTGTCCCCAATTCGGGCTGGGGCTAGGAGACGCTTGAGAGCCCCCGACTCATCTTCGTCTGGCACCGCTTCACGTTCTTGAGGTCGCTTGGCGTGACAGCGCCCAAGGTGGTGAAGGAGTTCCTGCTACGCCGCCTTGCTCCTCTCCAACGCCACTCCCGCCGGATGTGGGCCTTCAGCGGGCATGATGGTCGTATGAGGCTCCAGGAAGAGGACCTGACGCCTGCAGTGCTGAGGCCAGCGCTCTTGATCCTGACTGGGGACCCCAACCCTGGCAGCATCCAGCAGGGAGGGGCCTTGCTGTACCTCTGCTAGAACAGGGGCGATTTTGTGAATCAGATGCCTATCTTTGATGAGTGGGGGCCGCACCCCGCCGGCCTCCAGGGGCCTCCCGAGAACCCAGTGATGGTGACTGCCCTTCCAGTCGGCCAAGACGACTCTTCCTCAAGTGGTGGAGCAGGGAGGCATGAGGCGCTAGAGGCCGAGGGGGCTCCCGGCGGGGTGACAGCGCCGGGCGATGCTCATGAGGGAGCAACTCTTGGGGCCCGTGCCGCTAAGGCTGAGGGTGGCAAGCAGCTGCCCTCAGCGCCTGCGACTGAGGCCCCTGAGGCTCCAGCCACTTCTCTTGGCAAGGCGATTGGCAGCGCGCATCAGGCAGGCGCCCCTGACACGGATCGCCTTGATGCTCCGTCTTCATCGCAGGTTGATCCCTGTGCTCAACTCTTGGGCCGCTTCCGTGTGGACTTTGAGGCCCTCCGGAAGAGAAGGGAGGCCCTGGGCGACGATTACCCTTGTCACCTGCTGAAGCGTAGGAAGTACTTCGCCACTGATGGGTAAGCCTTCTCCTTTCCAGCTCCCGATCCTTCTGTTGCTTTTACTGATCCTTGCTCCGCAGGCCCCTTCCAGCCGAGCTCGCGGAGATGGCTGAGGTGCCGTCTCCCTTGGCTTCGCCCCCTCCACCATCCTCAAGCGCTCCGAGCAGCAGAGCCCTTGCAGTGAGGGCGATCGGAGAGGAGAACCGTCCCGAGGCGCATCACGGCCCTAAGCACCTCGCGATCCTTCTTCGCGGGCCTTCTCGTGGCATAGCCAGCCTGCCGTGGGCTTCTCGCCTGGTCGTGGACTGCGATTGGCTGAGGCGCTCCCTACGCTCTTCATCTAGGGAAGGGCTGGCTCCAGGCCGGGCTTCTGGCGTGGCGTGCCCGGCCGTCGCGAGGGTGCCAGCCCCCAGCCCCCTGCCTGAAGGGGGAGTGCTGATTCGAGGCCCCGGCGCTTGCTCGGGGCAGATGATGGTGTGGAAGACGTGCTCGAGCGCGCCCGGGAGCGTTGCGCTCTTCGCCAAGGATTCCTTCGAAGGGCGGCTGACGCGGTGAGCCTGCTTGGTGAGGAGCTTGCTGATGAAGACGCGCGCCTTGAGGCCGAGGGCCTGTGCCTGGCTGCAGAGAGGCGTGAGCTGGAGGGCGCCATCGCCCTTGCGCGCCGTCGGCGTGATCTTGATGACGCAGAGGCCAAGGCATCGCTGGTGGCCTCTCGGGAGGCCCGATCTTGGGCCGCTGAGGAGGCCTGGGAAGCTGACAGGCGGCGAGAGGCGGCGGAGGAGCGGGCTCGGGAGCTCCTGGCCTGGTGCCACTCACTGGAGGAGCAAGTGGAGCTGCGCGAGGCAGCCCTCACGTTGATGAAGGTGGCCTCTGGCGACCCAGCAGAGCTCCAGAAGCGCAAGGAGGCGCTGACGCTGGAAGCGGCCGAACGTACCCGCGAGTACGAGCATCTGGAGACGAGGGAGCGCTTGGTAACGCAGGCGGAGGATGATGTCGCTGCACGGGAAGCCTGTGTCCTGGAGGAGGTCGGACGTCGGGTGGCGATGGCGCGCTTGAACCTCGAGCACGAGTTCGAGGAGAGGCTGGAGTTGATCCGGGCCGAGGCTGAAGGTAGGACTGCTGCCTTGAGGGCCAAGCTGGAGGAAGCGACGCGGCGGGCCGATGCTTTTCGGGCCGCCCTTGAGGTAGCGCAAGGGGAGTCAACCACCTCCCAGGCCGAGGTGCTCCTTCTTCGCCAGCGGGTGGAGGAGGCTGAGGACGTCGCGCGCCAGAATGCAGACGAGATACGTCAGCGGCGGATCCTGGAGCATGAGCACGGCCCCAAGCTCACCGCGCTCCGGGAGAGAGCCAACACAGCCTTGGGCAACATGTGCGAGGCGGCTGTTGGCGAGCCGCACGTGGTCAACTACGCCGGCAACCTTCAGTTCTTCACCGACGTGGTGACGCAGCTGGAGGCGCGGTCGGTCAGGGCTGACAGGTTGGTGGAGGAGAGGAGCCGCGCCCTGCTCGGGCGCGCCTTTTCTCGCGTCTTCAGCCATCTCCAGAACATGGATCCCCACTTTGATTTCGACGCCGCCATCGCCCCAGTCCCCCAGGCCGTCCGAGACGACCTGGCGCACTGGGTGGAAGACAATGTGGATGCTCTTGTCAGGGCCTTCGCTTTAGACAACGACGTCGTGATCGTGGCTGCCGATGAGGGCGGTGTGGTGAACGGCCCTGATGCCGCTAGCGGCGACGCAGACAGTGATGGCGTGTTCAGCGACGCCAGCAACGGTTCGGGTGGTGCTCCTGAGGACGCATTGGGGGATTCATCCGACTGATCGTGCATCGTTCCTGTTTCCTTACCCTGCATGAATAGAACTCAGGTTTTGGCCTGATGGCTGTGAGAGCATTTTGGAGGGGGAGCCCCTCATGTAAAACTTGTGTTCTTTGTACTAGTAGACGTTACATTGTCCATGCACCCGCGCCAAGTGGTTGGCTTAAGCGACGCGCTGGTCGGCTAGTTTACCTTTGTGCCGTGCGGGCCCTGTGGTAGCCTGTGGGAGGTTGTGGTGTCCCGAGTGTTCCTTGACCGAATCTGTAGGATCTGCAGTAAAAAAAACCTCCTAAGAGGACGCGGCGGCGGCAGTCTGGGCCGCGCGCAAGCTAGGCCTGACCCGACTCGCGAGGGGCTCACGAGGGGAGGCAGCTGAGGCGAAGTGGTAACCAAAACGCGAGAAATTGCTCGAACGAGACTAAGCACCCCTTCCCCGAACACACGCAAATCTCAAACTCGAATCCAACTTAAATCCAGCAGGGGAAAGCGACAACCAAAGGGAAAAGCAACGAAAGCAGACAAAAGGCCATGTCCGGCACCTAATCTAGCCTTGGACGTCTTCTCACCAGCGCGGAGCTAAGTGCTGCCAATGGGCATGGGAGGGAGCCCCAGGGCCTGAGGCCGGCACCCTGAGACTCCGCGGCGTGTACAGCCCCACTCATTATTACGTGAGAGTGTCACGGGGCCGGCGAGCTTCACAGGCATTGGGCCTTCTTCACAGGTGCCGGCCTTGCTTCATATCGCCAGACGAGGGCCCCGCCTTGCGCCACACTCTAGTGCCATCAACGACGACCGGAAACCAGGACGCCGCCGATGGGGTAGAGCGGTCCGCCAGCGGTTCCCCCGACGACCACGGGTCCTCCGCCAGGGGCAGGCCCTGAGGCACCTCCCCAGCAGAGGGCCTACCTCCTGAGAACACCTTGCTCTGAACGCCGCGGTGGTGATGTCGGATCTCGGCCCCTCTCCTGCAGCCCCCTGCGCCCTCCTCCCGAGGGGTAGGAGACTATGGGAGCGGGGCAGCCCCCTCCCGAGCAGCCCCCTGCGCCCTCCTCCCGAGGGGTAGGAGACTATGGGAGCGGGGCAGCTGCTCGCTGTGGCGACCTGCACCTCCTGCGATCCATGATCAGCGTATACCTGCTCCTGAGGAATTAGCGGTACCCGATAATCGTTGCCTCCAGCGTGGCCAGTGGGACCGTCCCGGGGCTCCTGGAAGGGCTCAGCTTCTCGCGCCTCGTCCCCCAGCTTGGGCTGAGGAGCGAGCCTTGTTCGCCCTCGTGAGGGTGTCCTTGGTCCATCATGAGGGGCACGTATTCTTCTGGCGCCGTCATCTCGAAGGCCATGCCGTAGTGCTCCGCGTGCCACGCAGCTCTGCTTGACGCGCCCACCATGGGTGGTTAGCTGCAGTTGTCCACTTGGCCGTGGGTCGCGTCGAGTCCTTCTTCTTCGCGGACCGGGAGCAGGGGCAGCGCCGCCGCCGGTCTGGTGCCGACAGCTTCGCTGTCATTGGAGTAGCCTTGGAGCCCGCGGGCGCGCGCGGAGCCCCCGCGTGGGCCGCCCTGGGCTTGAGATGGGAGCTGGGTGCAGAAGGGGTGAGCCCCCGAGGCAGCAAAGCCCAGGAGCTCTGCCACCCGCTCCAGCAGCACGTCGCGGCCGCCCTCCAGCAGCCTGCACTGCAGCAGCTCTCGGGCCACCGTGAGCGCGGCCCTTGAGTTTGCCTGCTCCCGGCGGGTGTACGGTGTCATGGCCGCGGCGTGATTGGAGGCCCTTGCTGCCGACCGCGCCTGCCGCGGTGTGAGAGCTGTTGAAGCCTGTCCGCGTCGCCCGCGGCCCGCAGCGCCCTGCGGACCGCGAGCTGCCTGGGGCACGGGGTCGCCGAGGCGAGCGGCTCTGCGCAGGCGGGCCACGCCGCCCATGGATCTGGGTTGCCCGCCTGGTCGCCGGACATGGTGATGACGACGCGACGGGACACGAAGCGATAGAAGGTGGATTCCGGCGCACCCCTACCTGGCGCGCCAAATGTCGGATTTCGGGTTCCGGCGGACCCTTGAGGTTCGAACACTAGGGTGCGCGCGGAGATTTCGCCTTCCACCTACCTGCACCCCTCCGCCTCGCTAAGATCTAAGCTATGGAAAGAACAGCACAAGAGACACAGGGTTTATACTGGTTCGGGCCACCGTTGTGGTGTAATACCCTACTCCAGTGTGTGGTGTGGTGGATTGCCTCTTGGGCTGATGATGATGAGCAATACAAGGAGAACAGCCTCGCGAGGGTCTGTTCTTGGCTGGGGGATGAACTGCTGGGAGGAGTTCAATCACCCCTCTCTCTCTCTCTCTTCTCGATTGCCATTCCGATTCGATCCCCTCTTCCCTGTGGGTGGCTAGTCCTATTTATAGGCAAAGGCCCTGGGCCTCTTCCAAAATATTGAGTGGGAAGGGCGCCAACAATTGGCCATTTTGGAGGGGAACATCTGGTACAGTTATCCTGACTAAAGTTGGCCCTCGCCTGCAAAGGCTCTGGTGGTGACGCTGGCTTGGGCTCCACAATGACTTCCTCCCTGCCGTTGGACTGGTCTTGGTCTCGTTGCACCGAAACGGGTGCCTTTGCTTGATGCTCTCGCCTGCGCTTGCTCCCTTTGCACCAAAGAGGAAAGGAGAACACTGCGCGGCTGGCGCCCACCTGGCGCCCTTTGGTCGTCATGGCTTGCGTCACGGGCACCTCGTGAGGTATCCCTGCCTTGATCTCTCCGCCTCTCGCGAGCCAGCTAGTGAGGCCGTGCCTGAGGAAGCTCCGTGTCGTCCGCCCACGAGGCTTGGCCCGTCGCGAGGGCTTGGTCTGTGTTGATGAAGATGGGCCATGCTGGGGCCCCCTTTGAGCCACGCCGCAGGCCGCAGGCAGGCAAGTCTGGGTGACCCCCCGTTCCCAGAATGCGACATAACAATCTTGACCGCAAGCGTGTCATTATACCTGGGGGTTCCATAGCTAATATAATTTTGTCCGGCTCTATGCCCCTTCACATTGTTACTTTCCACAACCTTTTTGCCATTAATGCATCGATAACTTAAGTGCCCAAGCTGTTGCCTGCAGGTTGCCTTCCGTGTATTCGCAGGCATAGCAGGGAGCACCTTCGATGTTCTGTCGGGTCCGGATGGACTGAATGAAGTACGTTTAAGAGAATATTCGGTCGATGAACAAAAGATGACTTTTATTTGTTGTAATACATGCTCCCAGATGTTTATATCCAGCGTCTCTTTTCGCAGTTCGGACATGCACATTAATGCATGCGCATCCAGGGAAAGGAACCCTTAACGAAACTATTCTCCCTGGAAGATGTTTCTTACTATTCATGTAATATAACATAGCTAGTTGGGTACTTGTCTGTTCAAGCACATATGACCCCTAGGCCTGGTTTCCATGCATACCCCGGTTTTTACATAACTGAGCAGGTATTCGGATACACTCCGGACTGTCGGGTCCGGAGGTCGAAGCGAAAAGGCCCGCCATGACAAATGATTTACAATCCGGCTAGGGACAGTATATGTCACTTGAAGTACACAGTTACTTAGACTGACTAAATTCTTCTTCTATACCATCCAACAGGCTGTCTAGCCTACAATCCTATTGGGTATACTTTGCAGCTAATTTTACCTGGTCATACACCAGACTAACGGGGATCTCTTTCCCATCAGACCCCACAGGTCCGACCTCGGACATGTGGTTTGGGTCAGGCTTGGTATATCGCGTCTTCAACATGGCCCAGGCTTCCCTTGCACCTTGTCGGCAGGCAGATATCTTCCATAATCGGAAGCGCCGCCACGCTCCCTGGAGCATCTCTACGAGCTCCCCCATGCCTCCTGGTAGGGAAGCGGATGGCCACAAGGCCTGGGCAATGCCCTCCATCACCTGCCGAACTTGTTTGTGCAGTTGTGAGAGCTCTGGCAGAAGATCGCCCGCAGACCCGGGCATCTCCTCCTCGGGACGACCCATCAGCATACCTACAGATATAACTCTGTTAGCCGATTTCTTTGACGAACTCTATAAAAGTTCGTTCAAGCACTTACTAAAAATGCTGCGTCAAAGCCTCTTATTCTTCTTTATGGAGTCAGCTAGTTGGGCAAGAACATCTTTCAGTTCAACGCCCGACCGGGTATTAGCATCTTGGAGATTGTTTTTCTCCTGCCTAACCCGCGTAAGCACGCGCTCGCCAGCCTCTAGCTATCGTTGAGCATCCCCTTGCATGATCTTCAGATTCACTCCGGGATCATCTGCAGAATCTATTGTTAGATTTGCATGTATGCCGAATACTAACTGGTACATGTCATTCTTTTTGATAGGAACAAGTGTTACCATATGGGGCCTTCTTGGACTCCTTCATTGCGGCAATTGTGGCCTGTAGCTGGGCTTTGCACTCCTCCAGCTCTTGAGACAACTGGGTATTCTTCTCCGTAAGAACCTACGCAAATAATGATCCTTAAATCAGTTGTGCCAACCGTTTCAAGTCTCAGGGGCTACTGATATACATAATTATCAGATTTCCTTACCCGTATATCCTTTACATACTGGTCCGTGGCTCTGGCAATACCACTTTGAGCATCTCGGATGTACGCGTCTCCTGAGTTGAAGGCATGGAACGCCTCTTCAGAGAAACCAGGGTCGCGGAGTACGGCCCAGCAACACTTGTGATTCATGGCACTCTCCACTTCGGAATTCGTAGTAGACAGCCTATCTGCATCCTCTGTAGGAGGAACATCTGGTGTTGTCCCCACGTTAGCATCTGCCTCTAAGTCTGGCTCTGGAGCCTGGCTGGTGGAGGCGTGGCCGGCAGGCTCTCCGAATACGGTCCGGCGAGCATTTTTTCTGCCAGGAACCATGGACATTATTATATTTTAAAGACGACAACCACGGAGCAGAGTTCTTTTTCATACCTCTGCGATGGCGTTTTCGGCATTCTGGGAAAGGGGGTCCCTAGACTTGCCTGCCTGCGGCCTGCGGCGTGGCTCAAAGTGGGCCCAGCACGACCCATCTTCATCAACACAGACCCAAGACCCTCGCGAGGGGCCAAGCCTCGCGGGGCGGACGACACGGAGCTTCCTCAGGAACGGCCTCATCAGGCTAGCTCGTGAGGAGGCGAAGAGATCAAGGCGGGGTACCTCACGAGGTGCCCGTGATGCAAGCCATGACGACCAAGGGTGCCAGGCGGGCGCCAGCCCGCACAGTGTCCTTCTTTCCTCTTTGGTGCAAAGGGAGCAAGCGCAGGCGAGAGCATCAAGCAAAGGCACACGTTTTGGTGCAACGAGACCAAGAACAGTCCAACGGCAGGGAGGAAGTCATTGTGGAGCCCAACCCAGCGTCACCCCCAGAGCCTTTGGCAGGCGAGGACCAACTTTAGTCAGGATAAGTGTACCAGATGTTCCCCTTCAAAATGGCCAATTGTTGGCGCCCTTCCCGCTCAATATTTGGGAAGAGGCCCAGGGCCTTTGCCTATAAATAGGACTAGCCACCCACAGGGTAGAAGAGAGGAGATCGGATCGCAATCGAGAAGAGAGAGAGAGAGAGAAGGGTGACTGAACTCCTCCTAGCAGTTCGTCCCCCCAGCAAAGAACAGACCCTCGCGAGGCTGTTCTTCCTTGTATTTCTCATCATCATCAGCCCATGAGGCAATCCACCACACCACACACTGGAGTAGGGTATTACACCACAATGGTGGCCCGAACCAGTATAAACCCTGTGTCTCTTGTGTTGTTCTTTCCTTAGCTTAGATCTTAGCGGGGCGGAGGGGTGCAGGTAGGTAGAAGGCGAAATCTCCGCGTGCACCCCAGTGTTCGAACCTCAAGGGTCTGCCGGAACCCGAAATCCAACATTTGGCGTGCCAGGTAGGGGTGCGCCGGAATCCACCTTCTACCGCTTCGTGTCCCGTCGCATCATCATCACCATGTCCGGCGACTAGGCGGGCAACCCAGATCCATGGGCAGCGTGGCCCGCCCACGCAGAGCCGCTCGCCTCGGGCGACCCCGTGCCCCAGGCAGCTCGCGGTCCACAGGGCGTTGTGGGCCGCGGGCGACGCAGACAGGCTTCGACAGCTCTCACACCGCGGCAGGTGTTAGGACCCCGACTCGATGCCACATAGGTCTAGCATGTAACACCTCATATTACTTTGCGGCCTCACGCACGGTATTCCCACGGGTGTCGCTTTACCTTTGCCCGGGACCGTTTGCGCCTTTTGGCACACGTATATGATAGTGTCGCTAGCACCCATATGATAAGGAGCCCGGGCTGACATGGCTAGTCGTAAACCCAAAGTGGCACAGACTTACAGGGACAGGCATCCATGACCCAGCAATGAACGTGTCGGTCATCAGCAAGTGGGTCCGGGCTGTAGCACTGGGCTAGCAGGACTCCGGTAAACCGGGCTGTAGCGGGCTAACAGGACTCCGGTACTCAATGCGTGACATTTCCCCGAAGGGACAGACACAGGAACGAAGAAGGACACATGCCGGCCAGCCTAAGTGTTCCAGAGCAGTAGCAAGCTACCATGGCTCAGCGGTAACACTAGGAGACATTTCCCGGTAAGAGAGGCTACTAAAGATAAACAACTAGATAGTCAGATCCCACACATACCAAGCATTTCAATAACATACACACAATATGCTCGATATGTGCAAATACAACATGGCATCACAACATGACTCTACGACACAAGTACTTTATTTAAGGCTCAGAGAGCCATACATAACATACACATAGGTACGGGTCACACGACCCAGCATTCAAGTCATACAGTCATACAAACCAGCAGCGGAAGTAACTTGTCTGAGTACAGACAACTAGTAAAATAAAAGAGGCTTGGAAAGCCTAGCTATACTACGTGGTCCTTCACAAGCTCAGGATCACCACCTGGGCCTTAGCCTACTCATTGATGTCAACGTCTACGAAGAACCCATCAGAAGGGGTTGCAGCGTCTTCTGTAAAAATGTAAATTATAGCAACATGAGTACAAAGGTACTCAGCAAGACTTACATCAGATCCTACATACATGCACATTATCAAGAAGGGTTGGTGGAGTTGTTGCAGCAAGCCAGCTTTGACTCTTGGCTAGGCTATCCTACGAGACTCCAACTTGAAATGGTTTTGCGCACACGAGTCCACTACTCACCACTTCAATACACTACCGAGGATCCACCTCCGTCTTCCTACGGAAGAGCCATCCTCGGCACTCACACTTATCTTGAGGCTTTTAGTAGTTTCCATTTACTTGTCTATGAACTGTATAGGCAACCAAGTAGTCCTTTACCGCGGACGCGGCTATTCGAATAGATCATGTTAACCCTGCAGCGGTGTACTTCTTCATACATGTTTCCACCACTTAGCGTCTGCACACGACATGTGCTCGGCAGACTTCAAGCGAAAGCCGACGTGGGTGTAGACCACGACCTACCTAAACACCTAAGTCTCTAGTCCAGGTTTATCGCCTATTCGGGTTCCATCCATGAGGAGATCCGGCCGGAGTTTCGCTCACAGCCCCAAACGATGTGAACAGGGTTCCGTGACACCAAACGGGTGCCCGGTTTACCCGGCCACGTACCTACCGCATCACAGCCCACCCCTACGGTCAGCGCTGTCCACGACCTCCAGTAGGCTACAAACACCAGAAACTACTTGCAACTCCTGGACAGAGGACTAGGGTGAATAAGAAGTCGAGCGGGGTCATATTTCAGGGCCCAATGCATGGTAGTAGCTGTATCTTAAATCACACATACAGATCTCAGTGCTTAAGGTCGGCTTCAATGAAACAACCCACCATGTACTCCTACATGGCCTTTCATCGATACCTTTACCAAATCGTGTTCACCACACCACTCTCATTACCGACATAATCATTTCACTCTAGCCCATCACCCAGATGAACCAGACCTGACACGACTCTAAGCATAGCGGGCATAGCAAGGTAGGAACAACACATACATATGGCTCAATCAACTCCTACACATGCTAGTGGGTTTCATCTAGTTACTGTGGCAATGACAGGTCATGCAGAGGAAGTGGGTTCAACTACCGTAGCACACAGCAGTTTGAAACGCGTTGTCCTAATGCAGTAAAAGAGAGCAGGAGCGAGAACATGGGATTGTATCGATATGATCAAATGGTTGGTTGCTTGCCTGATGGTTCGATGCACTGATACGGTTCTTCGTTAGGGTAATCACGGTACTCCTCGGAGGCAGAACCTGCCGCAAAGAACACCGATACACAACCATCACCAAACAATGTGCAACAATATGATGCATGCATGAAACATGGCAATATGAGTGTGTTGGGCTAATGCAACTAAGACCAGAAGGGTTTGAACCAATTTGAACCAAAGATTCAAATTTCAAACTCATGCATGGCCCTTTAAAGTGTTTTTCCTTGTTCTGCATTAAACATCAAGTTAACTTGTTTAATCATGCATGAAATAGTACAGATGGATAGATTGGATTTTTCTGATCATTTTTCATATATAACTTGTCTGATTTGGAGTTACAGATTAAAAGTTATGAATTTTTGAAGTTTAAACTATATTCTGGAATTTCCTATATTAGAATAAATCCAGAAAATCAATTACTGCGTCAGCCTGACGTCAGTGTGACATCAGCAGGTCAACGGACACGTCCGGGTCAAACCTGACAGTGGGTCCCGCGTGTCAGTGTGATTAATTAAACTAAAATTAATTTAAACTAATCCTAATTAGTTAACAAGGCTGGGCCCCACCTGTCACGACTCAGGAGAGTCAACCAGGGCCCACCCGTGGTCAAACCCGGGTCGGCTGCACCGGCGTTTTGCCGCCGGCGAGCCCGACGCGGCGGCGGAAGTGGTCTTTGCCGTTCCGGGAACCAAACGAGCCGCAGAGGCCACCGGAGAGGAGCTGAGGACGAACCGCAGCTCTTGGTGGAGTCCGTTGGGGTCGGGGTGGCCGGAGTTGGCGCCGGCGACGACTTTGGTGGCCACCGGAGTTCGGCCGAAGTTGAACTTGTCGCTAGGGGGGTCGGTGAGGTGCGGGGAGTAGCTAGTTAGGTGCTACCTGACGCGGTGAGCATGATGGACACCGTGGAGTGGTCGGAGGGTG
The DNA here is from genome assembly GCF_018294505.1 of Triticum aestivum. Taxonomy (NCBI): domain Eukaryota; kingdom Viridiplantae; phylum Streptophyta; class Magnoliopsida; order Poales; family Poaceae; genus Triticum; species Triticum aestivum. Next base: position 101,182,971 of record NC_057803.1, read on the forward strand.
ACCGGGAGCACGTCGGCGACGAGCTCCACGGTGGTGGGTGCGGTTGAGCTCCGGGAGGTCGCTACACGGCTCGGGAACGAGAGAGGGAGGGTAGGAGGGGTAGCTAGGCTCACAGCGCACCCGTAGAGGCCACCGGCGGGGTCGGGGACGAGCTGAGGCGGCGACGGTGTTGAAGGGGATCTCCGGCGACGGCGGTTCGGGCGAGGTCATTGCGGTGGACTCGGGCGTTGCGAGCGCTCGGGGCTCGGCTTGCTCGATGAAGTGGACAGCGGCGGAGCTCCTGGACACGACGAGAGGACGCACGGGCGGCGGGGAGCGCAGCTACGACGTAGGCACGGCGGCGGTAGCGTCGGCCATGGCTGGGGGGCGCGAGGGGGAGGAGCTGGAGAGGAGAGGGGGTGTCTGGGGGGTTCGGGGAAGAGAGGGGGAGCGATCCACGACGTCACCGGGCGAGGGGAGCGGCGAGGCGGCGAGCAGGTGCGTGGCGCGCCAGGTAAGTTTTTCTATTTTTTCCTGTTTTCTGTTTTTTAATACTTCTGCAACTTTGTTGATTTATTAAAAATACTTAGGCAACTCCTAAAATCACCAAACTACTCCTGGTCCATAGTTGGATTATTTCCAACATGAAACATTTTAGTTTGGAGATATTTGAGCATTTAAATATTTTATATAATTTTAAATGCCCAAATTCAAATATTTATGATTTAATTCAAAAACCCTAAGATGGCCTAGGAAAATGTGCATCACTTTTGGCAGAGGTTCTGAACCAAGACAAAAATGATGGGCATTTTAGAAGGGCATTTCAGGTTCATTGAAAAAGTTTTTAGTAAACCCTAATTGGTTTCAGAGGGGGCTGGGGTTCTGTCATCCCCATTTCAGGTTTCTGATGAAAGAATAAGCATGATGCAACACTCTAATGCATGAACTAGCTAGGGTGTGACAACTCACCCCCACTCAAAAGAATCTCGTCCCGAGATTTGGGTTCCTCCGGAAAAAGGGCGGGATACTCGAGTCGAAGACGATCCTCCCTTTCCCAAGTTGCTTCATCCTCAGAATGGTGCGACCATTGAACTTTGAGAAACTTGATATTATGACGTCGAGTGGTACGCTCGGCCTGATCGAGGATACGAATGGGGTACTCTCGATACGTGAGATTATCTTGGAGATCAAGCGTTTCGTGGTCCACTCCACGGATAGGATCCGAGAAGCAATGCCTGAGTTGAGAAACGTGGAAGACATCGTGGACTCTGGAGAGGTGCGGAGGTAGTTCCAACTGGTAGGCAACTTCTCCTCGTTTGCGAGAATGCGGAAAGGTCCAATGTAACGAGGAGCCAATTTGCCTTTGATACCGAAACAATGGGTTCCCTTCAGAGGAGTAACCCGAAGGTAAGCCTTCTCGTCAACCTCGAAAGTCATAGCCTTATGTTTTCGGTCATATTGACTCTTTTGACGAGATTGGGCTGTTTTCAACTTTTCACGAACGATGCGAACTTGCTCTTCTGCTTCCTGAATCATATCCGGGCCAAAGAATTGTCTTTCCCCGGTTTCTGACCAGTTAAGGGGTGTTCGACACCGTCGTCCATAGAGTACTTCAAAAGGGGCTTTACCCAAGCTAGATTGATAGCTGTTGTTGTAAGCGAATTCGGCAAATGGAAGGCATTTCTCCCACTCCATTCCGAATGAGATAATAGAGGCTCGAAGCATGTCTTCTAGGATCTGGTTGACGCGTTCTACCTGACCACTAGATTGAGGGTGAAAAGTGGTGCTAAAAGAAAGGCGGGTTCCCATAGCATTTTGGAAACTTTCCCAAAATCGAGAGGTGAAAAGACTTCCTCGATCCGAGTTAATTTCCAAAGGAACACCATGGAGAGACACTATTCGGGAGATGTATAAGTCTGCCAATTGACTAGCGGTTATACTCTCACGAACAGGTAAGAAATGGGCTACTTTGGAAAGACGATCGACAACGACGAAGATAGCATTATTCCCTCTCTTGGTCCTGGGAAAACCGGTAATGAAATCCATACCAATTTTATCCCATTTCCATTCAGGAATAGCTAAGGGTTGAAGGGTGCCAGCAGGCCGTTGATGCTCTGCTTTTACACGACGGCAGACGTCGCAATTAGCAATATACTGAGCAATTTCTCTCTTCATCCTAGTCCACCAGAACCTCTGGCGTAGGTCCTGATACATCTTGGTACTACCGGGATGAATGGTGAGAGGAGATTCATGAGCCTCCTTAAGGATCAACTGCCGTAGATGCTGGTTCTTGGGAACCACTAAACGGTTCTCAAAGTACACAACACCATGATCATTTGTGGAGAAACAACTAGCACCTCCGCTAGCAATGTTCTCCTTGATTTTAGATATTCCCTTATCTCGCTTTTGGGCAGCGATGATTTGATCCGTAAGAGTAGGTTTCGCCACCAAGGTGGAAAGAAATCCTTGAGGAACAATGTGAAGGTTAAGCTTCCGAAATTCCTCATGGAGAAGCGGTTGACTTTGTTGTAACATCAGGTTGTTACAATAAGATTTACGACTTAGCGCATCAGCCATGACGTTGGCTTTCCCTGGGGTGTAAGTTATTCCTAAGTCGAAATCTGTGATCAACTCAACCCAACGTCTTTGCCTGAGATTCAAATCCGGTTGGGTGAAGATATACTTCAGACTTTGGTGATCAGTGAATATTTCGCAACGATTACCGAGGAGGTAATGTCGCCAGGTCTTAAGTGCATAGACTACGGCTGCAAGCTCTAGATCATGAGTAGGATAATTCTCCTCATGTGGGTGCAATTGCCGTGAAGCGTAAGCAATTACGTGTCGATCTTGCATGAGAATGCAACCTAGTCCTTGTCGCGAGGCGTCGCAGTAGATAACAAAGTCCTTAGAGAAGTCTGGCGGTACCAGTACGGGAGCAGAAGTCAGGCGTCTTTTCAGTTCCTGAAAGCTGTGCTCACATTGTGGAGTCCATTCGAACTTTTTATCTTTCTTGAGGAGTTCGGTTAGAGGTTTAGCAACTTTGGAGAAATTTTCGACAAAGCGACGGCAATAGCTCGCTAAGCCCAGAAAACTCCGAACTTGCTTGACCGATTCAGGTGGAGTCCAATTAAGGACGGCTTGAACTCGCTCAGGGTTAACAGCAATACCTTTACCAGATATTACATGACCCAGATAGGTCACTTCTGACAACCAGAATTCACATTTAGAAAATTTGGCATAAAGGCGATGCTCTCGAAGTTTCTTCAACACTAGCCTTAGATGTTCGGCATGTTCTTCCTCGTTCTTGGAGTAGATGAGTATATCATCGAGGTAAACCACGACGAATTTATCCAAATACTCCATGAAGATTGAGTTCATTAACCGAGAAAAGGTGGCTGGAGCGTTGGTTAAACCGAAGGACATGACGGTGTACTCGTATTGGCCATAACGAGTAACAAAGGCCGTTTTAGGAATGTCCCCGTTCCTGATTTTGATTTGATGGTAGCCCAACCTCAAATCCATTTTGGAGAAGACTGAGGATCCAGCGAGCTGATCATACAGGTCGTTGATCCTGGGGAGCGGATATTTGTTCTTGATTGTGACCAAATTGACAGGTCGATAATCTACAACCATCCGGTCCGTACCATCCTTCTTCTTGACGAAGAGGACGGGGCAAGCCCACGGAGATGAACTAGGTCGGATGAAACCCTTTTTCAAGGACTCATCGAGTTGTTTCTTAAGCTCGGCTAGTTCTAGTGGTGCCATCTTATAGGGTCTTCTAGCAATCGGAACGGTTCCTGGAATGAGGTCTATTACGAACTCAACATCCCTGTCAGGTGGAACACCTGGCAATTCCTCTGGGAAGACATCCGGGAAGTCACGGACTACCGGAACGTCCTCAAGGTCTGGCAAAGGGCTGGCGTTAAGAGAATATAACTGTCGCTTGGCTATTCGGGTCAAGACATTGACTATCTTCCCCGAAGGATGGGTGAGTTGAACAGTCCTAGAGAAGCAATCAATTTTGGCATGATGAGCTGACATCCAGTCCATACCCAAGATGATATTAATATCTGAAGATTTGAGAGCTATCAAAGATGCAAGGAAAACAAGTCTGTCGACTTGGATTTCATTTCCATAACTTACCCTGGAGGTTTGCCATCTAGAACCGGGAGTAGAAATTTCCATAGTGGATGGCATGTCACAGAATGCGGTGTTATGCAAACGAGCATAGTTCTCGGATATAAATGAATGAGATGCTCCTGTATCGAAAAGAACAGATGCCGGGTGGCAATTAACAAGGAGCGTACCGAGAACGACGTTGGGATCCTCTTGAGCTTCTTCGGCAGAGATACAGTTGACATGGCCACGTGTAGCGGTGGCCGGCTTGGCGTGGAACACTTTACCTGTCGGCTTGCCACGGCCAACAGCTTTAGCAGATTGGTTGGGGTTGGTTGGGGACACTCACGCATATAGTGGCCAGATTCCCCACACTTGAAGCAAGTCACGGAACTGGTACGTGGAGGAGCACTGTTGGTTGGACCACCATAGGGCTTGGCTGGTGCAGACTGTTGAACGGGGCGAGGCGCCTGGAAGGATGGCCTCGGTGTGAACCTGGGTGGCAGGGCAGTGTTGGGCACCCACACGCGGCGCTTCTGAGGACCAGCACCGGATGAGGAACCCACGTCACGGCCATGCTTGCGTGTTGCGTCATAATCAGTCTGACCAGTCTCAGCACTGATGGCCTTGTTAACAAGCTTCTGAAAAGATGTGCACTCATGCAGACGGAGGTCGCGGCGAAGCTCAGGACTAAGCCCCTTACGGAACCTTGCTTGCTTCTTGGCATCAGTAGAAACTTCCTCAGTGGCATATCGTGCGAGGTTACCGAACTCCCTGCTGTAAGCATCCACAGAGAGTCGGCCCTGAGTGAAACGGCAAAATTCCTCACGTTTACGGTCCATGAGACCCTCCGGAATGTGATGTTCACGGAAAGCCTCGCTGAATTCAGCCCAAGTAGTGACATGGCCCGCTGGGCGCATAGCTCCATAATTCTCCCACCATAGACTGGCGGGGCCTTCAAGATGATATGCAGCAAAGGTGACCTTGTCAGCCTCAGCTACTAGCGCGGAATGCAGTTTGTGAGAGATACTGCGAAGCCAGTCATCAGCGTCGAGAGGCTCGACGGAGTGGTGGAACGTGGGTGGATGTAACTTGATGAAATCACTGAGTGACACCACGTTAGTCCTCTGATGGTGTGCTGTGTTCTGTTCAATACGCTCCAACAAACGGTTGGTCTCCCGCTTGTTTCTTTCGGCTTCCATCATAACCTCGGCTAGGGAAGGAGGATGAGGCAGATTTGCATTCCTGACTTCACTGCCTTCGGCCTGCTCTTGAGGAGCAGGGTTATTGCGCGTGTTGACCATCCTAGGTAAACAAGACAATGATTTAGTCAGAATTATAAGATTCCGACACAGGATACAGAATGTAAGGAGTAACTCGGAATGCAAGATGATCATCCGTATGACATGGTAGATACAGAAACTGCTTCTTTATTCCATCGTCATACACACCATACAAGGTTTAGTACAAGACCAAACAAGGTACTATTACGGTGAAAAGAGGATTACATCTCATCGGAGGCATCCCAAGCTCCTATACATTATTTTTCTACACCTCCGGAAGGCGGTACAAACTAGGTCATATCCCACGAGTCACGCAGGACGATAGACGACACAGCTAGTACGAACTAGTGATACTACCACTAACTCAGACCGATCCGTAGTAGTCCTCGTAGAAGTCACCTCCATAGCCTGGAAGCTCAACATGATCATCCGGAAACAGACGATCTCGCGGAGCTTGTGGACCATAGGGGCTAGGATGAGGTCTTGGACCAACAGACGGTGGCCTGCGGGGACCGCGAGGTGGGGTGATGCCTCCTACATCACGCCAACCCATCACGTCTGGCAGAGCAGATCTCACAGGATAGAGATCGCGCATATCCGAATATCCAGATTGCACCGCCAGTGCAAACCGAGTCAATGTGGCCCAATGGTCAGCACGGGTATTGAAGAGCTCTAGCCTCAAGGCCCGATTTTCACGGTCCTTATCCTCGAGCATCTCAGCAGTGGTGCGAGTCCGTGAATCCTCCTGAGTGGGGTCAGCATAGATAGCCTGGAGATACCCTTGTGCTCCCGGAAGTGATCCTGGCATATACCGGAAATCAGAGTCCCGAAATAGGCCAGACCTGACTCGCATGATGGTCATCATAGAGTAGGCGGCGTCCTGCACAGCCATCTCAATAGTAACCCCGAGTCCATAGGAGCAGTGAAGGGGCTCGGTGGATCCAGGATAAGATGGAAATATCCTGACAGTGCAGAGATACTGGCTTTGATTAAAGTCTCGAAATTGCTCTTCGACCGTGTACTCGGGATACCAACGGTATCCAGCCTCAGTCATTACCCTGACCAACATGGCGGTATGGCCGGGTACATCTAGGCATCGAGTCAGGCGAACCACTTGATTGAGGTCGCGAGTGGCCATCTGAAAGCACAACCATAATGCAAAGGCATTAGAATTTCTAGCAAAATTTCGGCAGCATAACAGCTGTAAATGCTCAAGAAGGATTTTGAGACATTTGACAAAGGATTTCATACACACTCAACATCATCATATCAAAGTTCTGAGTCCATCCTAACAACATAATGTGGTAGTAGAACTGAACTAGGCTTGTATCCATCAAACCTATAAGGTACTACTGATTAGTAACACGTGATCCTGATAGAGAGAATAGATCCTAATTCCTTAACCCCCGGTGGAAGAATAGACTGACTCAGATCAGAATGTCATAAGATAAAGGAGTAAAAAGAGCCTTACGTTCCAACCCACAAACAATTCCCCTACATATAACTAAAGAATTTCTAGACTCAACATCGACCAGTTTGGCTTGGAGAACCTACAGGCAGTCCGGCTCTGATGCCAACGCTGTCAGGACCCCGACTCGATGCCACATAGATCTAGCATGTAACACCTCATATCACTTTGCGGCCTCACGCACGGTATTCCCACGGGTGTCGCCTTACCTTTGCCCGGGACCGTTTGCGCCTTTTGGCACACGTATATGATAGTGTCGCTAGCACCCATATGATAAGGAGCCCGGGCTGACATGGCTAGTCGTAAACCCAAAGTGGCACAGACTTACAGGGACAGGCATCCATGACCCAGCATCGAACGTGTCGGTCATCAGCAAGTGGGTCCGGGCTGTAGCACTGGGCTAGCAGGACTCCGGTAAACCGGGCTGTAGCGGGCTAACAGGACTCCGGTACTCAATGCGTGACATTTCCCCGAAGGGACAGACACAGGAACGAAGAAGGACACATGCCGGCCAGCCTAAGTGTTCCAGAGCAGTAGCAAGCTACCATGGCTCAGTGGTAACACTAGGAGACATTTCCCGGTAAGAGAGGCTACTAAAGATAAACAACTAGATAGTCAGATCCCACACATACCAAGCATTTCAATAACATACACACAATATGCTCGATATGTGCAAATACAACATGGCATCACAACATGACTCTACGACACAAGTACTTTATTTAAGGCTCAGAGAGCCATACATAACATACACATAGGTACGGGTCACACGACCCAGCATTCAAGTCATACAGTCATACAAACCAGCAGCGGAAGTAACTTGTCTGAGTACAGACAACTAGTAAAATAAAAGAGGCTTGGAAAGCCTAGCTATACTACGTGGTCCTTCACAAGCTCAGGATCACCACCTGGGCCTTAGCCTACTCATTGATGTCAACGTCTACGAAGAACCCATCAGAAGGGGTTGCAGCGTCTTCTGTAAAAATGTAAATTATAGCAACATGAGTACAAAGGTACTCAGCAAGACTTACATCAGATCCTACATACATGCACATTATCAAGAAGGGTTGGTGGAGTTGTTGCAGCAAGCCAGCTTTGACTCTTGGCTAGGCTATCCTACGAGACTCCAACTTGAAATGGTTTTGCGCACACGAGTCCACTACTCACCACTTCAATACACTACCGAGGATCCACCTCCGTCTTCCTACGGAAGAGCCATCCTCGGCACTCACACTTATCTTGAGGCTTTTAGTAGTTTCCATTTACTTGTCTATGAACTGTATAGGCAACCAAGTAGTCCTTTACCGCGGACGCGGCTATTCGAATAGATCATGTTAACCCTGCAGGGGTGTACTTCTTCATACATGTTTCCACCACTTAGCGTCTGCACACGACATGTGCTCGGCAGACTTCAAGCGAAAGCCGACGTGGGTGTAGACCACGACCTACCTAAACACCTAAGTCTCTAGTCCAGGTTTATCGCCTATTCGGGTTCCATCCATGAGGAGATCCGGCCGGAGTTTCGCTCACAGCCCCAAACGATGTGAACAGGGTTCCGTGACACCAAACGGGTGCCCGGTTTACCCGGCCACGTACCTACCGCATCACAGCCCACCCCTACGGTCAGCGCTGTCCACGGCCTCCAGTAGGCTACAAACACCAGAAACTACTTGCAACTCCTGGACAGAGGACTAGGGTGAATAAGAAGTCGAGCGGGGTCATATTTCAGGGCCCAATGCATGGTAGTAGCTGTATCTTAAATCACACATACAGATCTCAGTGCTTAAGGTCGGCTTCAATGAAACAACCCACCATGTACTCCTACATGGCCTTTCATCGATACCTTTACCAAATCGTGTTCACCACACCACTCTCATTACCGACATAATCATTTCACTCTAGCCCATCACCCAGATGAACCAGACCTGACACGACTCTAAGCATAGCAGGCATAGCAAGGTAGGAACAACACATACATATGGCTCAATCAACTCCTACACATGCTAGTGGGTTTCATCTAGTTACTGTGGCAATGACAGGTCATGCAGAGGAAGTGGGTTCAACTACCGTAGCACACAGCAGTTTGAAACGCGTTGTCTTAATGCAGTAAAAGAGAGCAGGAGCGAGAACATGGGATTGTATCGATATGATCAAATGGTTGGTTGCTTGCCTGATGGTTCGATGCACTGATACGGTTCTTCGTTAGGGTAATCACGGTACTCCTCGGAGGCAGAACCTGCCGCAAAGAACACCGATACACAACCATCACCAAACAATGTGCGACAATATGATGCATGCATGAAACATGGCAATATGAGTGTGTTGGGCTAATGCAACTAAGACCAGAAGGGGTTTGAACCAATTTGAACCAAAGATTCAAATTTCAAACTCATACATGGCCCTTTAAAGTGTTTTTCCTTGTTCTGCATTAAACATCAAGTTAACTTGTTTAATCATGCATGAAAATAGTACAGATGGATAGATTGGATTTTTCTGATCATTTTTCATATATAATTGTCTGATTTGGAGTTACAGATTAAAAGTTATGAATTTTTGAAGTTTAAACTATATTCTGGAATTTCCTATATTAGATTAAATCCAGAAAAATCAATTACTGCGTCAGCCTGACGTCAGTGTGACATCAGCAGGTCAACGGGACACGTCCGGGTCAAACCTGACAGTGGGTCCCGCGTGTCAGTGTGATTAATTAAACTAAAATTAATTTAAACTAATCCTAATTAGTTAACAGGGCTGGGCCCCACCTGTCATCGACTCAGGAGAGTCAACCAGGGCCCACCCGTGGTCAAACCCGGGTCGGCTGCACCGGCGTTTAGCCGCCGGCGAGCCTGACGCGGCGGCGGAAGTGGTTTTTGCCGTTCCGGCAACCAAACGAGCCGCGGAGGCCACCGGAGAGGAGCTGAGGACGAACCGCAGCTCTTGGTGGAGTCCGTTGGGGTCGGGGTGGCCGGAGTTGGTGTCGGCGACGACTTTGGCGGCCACCGGAGTTCGGCCGAAGTCGAACTTGTCGCTACGGGGGTCGGTGAGGTGCGGGGAGTAGCTAGTTAGGTGCTACGTGACGCGGTGAGCATGATGGACACCGTGGAGTGGTCGGAGGGTGACCGGGAGCACGTCGGCGACGAGCTCCACGGTGGTGGGTGCGGTTGAGCTCCGGGAGGTCGCTACACGGCTCGGGAACGAGAGAGGGAGGGTAGGAGGGGTAGCTAGGCTCACAGCGCACCCGTAGAGGCCACCGGCGGGGTCGGGGACGAGCTGAGGCGGCGACGGTGTTGAAGGGGATCTCCGGCGACGGCGGTTCGGGCGAGGTCGTTGCGGTGGACTCGGGCGTTGCGAGCGCTCGGGGCTCGGCTTGCTCGATGAAGTGGACAGCGGCGGAGCTCCTGGACACGACGAGAGGACGCACGGGCGGCGGGGTGCGCGGCTACGACGTAGGCACGGCGGCGGTAGCGTCGGCCATGGCTGGGGGGCGCGAGGGGGAGGAGCTGGAGAGGAGAGGGGTGTCTGGGGGGTTCGGGGAAGAGAGGGGGAGCGATCCACGACGTCACCGGGCGAGGGGAGCGGCGAGGCGGCGAGCAGGTGCGTGGCGCGCGCTGCGGTCGCCGTCGGGCACCTGCCTGCCTGCCTGGCCGGCAAGCAGCTCGCTGGAGCGGCGCTGGGCTGGGCCGGCAGGTGGGCCGGGTGCTGGGCGCCAGGTAAGTTTTTCTATTTTTTCCTGTTTTCTGTTTTTTAATACTTCTGCAACTTTGTTGATTTATTAAAAATACTTAGGCAACTCCTAAAATCACCAAACTACTCCTAGTCCATAGTTGGATTATTTCCAACATGAAACATTTTAGTTTGGAGATATTTGAGCATTTAAATATTCTATATAATTTTAAATGCCCAAATTCAAATATTTATGATTTAATTCAAAAACCCTAAGATGGCCTAGGAAAATGTGCATCACTTTTGGCAGAGGTTCTGAACCAAGACAAAAATGATGGGCATTTTAGAAGGGCATTTCAGGTTCATTGAAAAAGTTTTTAGTAAACCCTAATTGGTTTCAGAGGGGGCTGGGGGTTCTGTCATCCCCATTTCAAGTTTCTGATGAAAGAATAAGCATGATGCAACACTCTAATGCATGAACTAGCTAGGGTGTGACAGCAGGCGCGGTCGGCAGCAAGGGCCTCCAATCACGCCGCGACCACGACACCATACACCCGCCGGGAGCAGGCAAACTCGAGGGCCGCGCTCACGGTGGGCCGAGAGCTGCTGCAGTGCAGGCTACTGGAGGGCGGCCGTGACATGCTGCTAGAGCGGGTGGCAGAGCTCCTGGGCTTCGCCGCCTCGGGGGCTCAGCCCTTCTGCACCCAGCTCCCATCTCAAGCCCAGGGCGGCCCGCGCGGGGGCTCCGCACGCGCCCGCGGGCTCCAACGCCAGCAAAGCTGTCGGCACCGGACCGGCGGCGGCGCTGCCCCCGCTCCCGGTCCACAGAGAAGAAGGACTCGACGCGACCCACGGCCCCAGTGGACAGCCTCGCTACCACCCCACGGTGGGCGCGTCAAGCAGAGCTGCGTGGCACACGGTGCACTACGGCATGGCCTTCGGGATGACGGCGCCAGAAGAATACGTGCCCCTCATGATGCACCAAGGACACCCTCACGAGGGCGAACAAGGCATGCTCCTCAACCCAAGCTGGGGGGACGAGGCGCCAGAAGCTGAGCCCTTCCAGGAGCCCCGGGACGGTCCCACTGGCCACGCTGGAGGCAATGATTATCGGGTACCGCTAATTCCTCAGGAGCAGGCATACGCTAATCATGGATCGCAGGAGGTGCAGGTCGCCACAGCGAGCAGCTGCCCCGCTCCCACAGTCTGCTACCCCTCGGGAGGAGGGCGCAGGGGGCTGCAGGAGAGGGGCCGAGATCCGACATCACCACCGCGGTGTTCGGAGCAAGGTGTTCTCAGGAGGTAGGCCCTCTGCTGGGGAGGTGCCTCGGGGCCTGCCCCTGGCGGAGGACCCGTGGTCGTCGGGGGAACCGCTGGCGACCGCTCTACCCCATCGGCGGCGTCCTGGTTTCCGGTCGTCGTTGATGGCACTAGAGTGTGGCGCAAGGCGGGGCCCTCGTCTGGCGATATGAAGCAAGGCCGGTACCTGTGAAGAAGGCCCAGTGCCTGTGAAGCTCGCCACCCCGTGACACTCTCACGTAATAATGAGTGGGGCTGTACACGCCCCGGAGTCTCTGGGGTGCCAGCCTCAGGCCCTGGGGCTCCCTCCCACGCCCAGTGGCAGCACTTAGCTACGCGCTGGTGAGAAGACGTCCAAGACTAGATTAGGTGCCGGATGCGGCCTTTTGTCTGCTTTCATTGCTTTTCCCTTTGGTTGTCGCTTTCCCCCTCTGGATTTAAGTTGGATTCAAATTTGAGATTTGCGTGTGTTCGGGGAAGGGGTGCTTAGTCTCGTTCGAGCAATTTCTCGCATTTTGGTTACCACTTCGCCTCAGATGCCTCCCCTCGTGAGCCCCTCGCGAGCCGGGTCAGGCCTAGCTTGTGCGCAGCCCAGACTGCCGCCGCCGCGTCCTCTCAGGAGGGTTTTTTTACTGCCGATCCTACGGATTCGATCAGGGAACACTCGGGACACCACAGCCTCCCATAGGCTACCTCAGGGCCCGCACGGGACAAAGGTAAACTAGCCGACCAGTGCGTCGCTTAAGCCAACCACTTGGCGCGGGCACATGGGCAATGTAACGTCTACTAGTACGAAGAACACAAGTTTTACATGAGGGGCTCCCCCTCCAAAATGCTCTCACAGCCATCAGGCCAAAACCTGAGTTCTATTCATGCAGGGTAAGGAAACAGGAACGATGCATGATCAGTCGGATGAATCCCCCAATGCGTCCTCAGGAGCACCACCCGAACCGTTGTTGGCGTCGCTGAACTCGCCATCGCTGTCTGCGTCACCGCCAGCGGCGTCAGGGCCGTTCACCACACCGCCCTCGTTGGCAGCCACGATCACGCCGTTGTTGTCTGAAGCAAAGGCCCTGACAAGAGCATCCACATTGTCTTCCACCCAGTGCGCCAGGTTGTCTCGGACGGCCTGGGGGACTGGGGCGATGGTGGCGTCGAAATCGAAGTGGGGATCCATGTTCCAGAGATGGCTGAAGACGCGAGAAAAGGCGCGCCCGAGCAGGGTGCGGCTCCTCTCCTCCACCAACCTATCGGCCCTGACCGACCGCGCCTCCAGCTGCATCACCACGTCGGTGAAGAACTGAAGGTTGCCGCCGTAGTTGACTGCGTGCGGCTCGCCAACAGCCGCCTCGCAGATGTTTCCCAAGGCTGTGTTGGCTCTCTCCCGGAGCGTGGTGAGCATGGGGCCGTGCTCATGCTCCAGGATCCGCCGCTGACGTATCTCGTCCGCATTCTGGCGCGCGACGACCTCAGCCTCCTCCACCCGCTGGCGAAGAAGGAGCACCTCGGCCTGGGAGGTGGTTGACTCCCCTTGCGCTACCTCCAGGGCGGCCCGAAAAGCATCGGCCCACCGCGTTGCTTCCTCCAGCTTGGCCCTCAAGGCAGCAGTCCTACCTTCAGCGTCGGCCCGGATCAACTCCAGCCTCTCCTCGAACTTGTGCTCGAGGTTCAAGCGTGCCATCGCCACCTGACGTCTGACCTCCTCGAGGACACAGGCTTCCCGTGCAGCGACATCATCCTCCGCCTGGATCACCAAGCGCTCCCTCGTCTCCAGACGCTCGTACTCGCGGGTACGTTCAGTGGCTTCCAGCGTCAGCGCCTTCTCACGCTTCTGCAGCTCTGCTGGGTCGCCAGAGGCCACCTTCATCGACGCGAGGGCTGCCTCGCGCAGCTCCACTTGCTCCTCTAGTGAGTGGCACCAGGCCAAGAGCTCCCGAGCCCGCTCCTCCGCCGCCTCTTGCCGCCGGTCAGCTTCCCGGGCCTCCTCAGCGGCCCAAGATCGGGCCTCCCGAGAGGCCACCGACGACGCCTTGGCCTCTGCGTCGTCAAGTTCACGCTGATGGCGCACAAGGGCGATGGTGCCCTCCAGCTCGCGCCTCTCTGCAGCCAGGCGCAGGCCCTCGGCCTCAAGGCGCGCATCTTCATCAGCAAGCTCCTCACCAAGCAGGCTCACCGCGTCAGCCGTCCTTCGAAGGAATCCTTGGCGAAGAGCGCGACGGTACCGGGCGCGCTCGAGCATGTCTTCCACACCATCATCTGCCCCAAGCAAGCGCCGGGTGCCACGAATCAGCACTCCCCCTCCGGGCAGGGGGCTAGGGGCTGGCACCCTCGCGATGGCCGTGCACGCCGCGCCAGAAGCCCGGCCTGGAGCCAGCCCGTCCCCAAATGAAGAGCGCAGGGAGCGCCTCAGCCAATCGCAGTCCACGACCAGGCGAGAAGCCCACGGCAGGCTGGCTATGCCACGAGAAGGCCCGCGAAGGAGGATCGCAAGGTGCGCAGGGCCACGATGCGCCTCAGGACGGTTCGCCTCTCCGATCGCCCTCACCACAAGGGCTCTGCTGCTCGGAGCGCTTGAGGACGGTGGAGGGGCGAAGCCAAGGGGGACGGCACCTCAGCCGTTTCCGCGAGCTCGGCTAGAAGGGGCCTGTGGAGCAAGGATCAGTAAAAGCAACAGAAGGATCGGGAGCTGGGAAGGGAGAAGGCTTACTCATCAGTGGCGAAGTACTTCCTACACTTCAGCGGGCGACAAGGGTAATCGTCGCCCAGGGCCTCCCTTCTCTTCCGGAGGGCCTCAAAGTCCACGCGGAAGCGGCCCAACAGTTGAGCGCAGGGATCAACCTGCGACGAAGATGGAGCGTCTAGGCGATCCGTGTCAGGGGCGCCTGCCTGATGCGCGCTGCCAATCGCCTCGCCAAGAGAAGCGGCTGGAGCCTCAGGGGCCTCAGTCGCGGGCGCTGAGGGCAGCTGCTTGCCACCCTCAGCCTCAGCGGCATGGCCTCCAAGAGCTGCTCCCTCATGAGCACCGCCTAGCGCTGTCACCCCGCCGGGAGCCCCCTCGGCCTCTGGCGCCTCATGCCTCCCTGCTCCGCCACTTGAGGAATAGTCGCCTCGGCCGACTGGAAGGGCATTCACCATCACTGGGTTCTCGCGAGGCCCCTGGAGGCCGGTAGGGCGCGGCCCCCACTCATCAAAGATAGGCATCTGATTCACAAAATCGCCCCTGTTCTGGCAGAGGTACAGCAAGGACCCTCCCTGCTGGATGCTGCCAGGGTTGGGGTCCCCAGTTAGGATCAAGAGCGCTGTTCTCAGCACTTCAGGCGTCAGATCCTATTCCTAGAGCCTCATACGATCGCCACGCCCGCTGAAGGCCCACATCCGGCGAGAGTGGCATTGGAGAGGAGCAACGCGGCGTAGTAGGAACTCCTTCACCACCTTGGGCGCTGTCACGCCAAGCGACCTCAAGAACGCGAAGCGGTGCTAGACGAAGACGAGCCGGGGGCTCTCAAGCGTCTCCTGGTCCCGACCCGAATTGGGGACAGCAGGCGAAGTTGGCTTCGATAGCAGGGGCTGGGCACCCCTGCATCGACATACAGCCACCGCTCGCGGAACCCAGCTGCGGGCAGAGGGAGCCTGAAGTCAATCCCTGAGGCCGCGGTCTCAGACGCGGCAACAAAGCTCACGCACGCCCAACATTGGGTAGGGTCGACAAGGCACAAAGAGAAGAAGTGGCGCAGCAAGGCAACCGAAGGAAGGATGCCCATCATTGCCTCGCAAACAAAGGTGAAGACCGAAAGGAGGGTGATGGATTCAGGACCCAGATGCATCATGTGGATCTGATAGTGGGAAAGCACGGCATTTAAGAAATCAGAAAAGGGGGGAACCAGACCCGCCCACAGGGCGTCGGCAAAATACGGGACCTTGGTGACTATCCTGTCGATGGAGAAGTGGGACGCAGGCCAGGCCGTCGTCCTCCCACATTCATTGAAGATAGTGGCCAGAGCCGAGCTAACCTTGCCCAAGCCCTCGGCGGGGGCCGCCAACAGCGGCGAGCATGGCGGAGGCATGGGTTTCTTCCCTCTTCCCTTCTTCGTCGGAGCCATGGCGATGGGAAGGGGGGGAAGGTTCGAGATTGGGTTGAAAACAGAAGCTGGAGTTTGAGCGGAGGAAGGACAAAGGGCGCTCGAGCAACAGAAAGGGGAGCGGCTATGTACGACTACGAGTCCGCTTAGCATGGCGCAAAATAAGGGGGGCGAGGGGGAACAATGCCGCCCACGCCCAATCAACCGCCACGCGGCGCCCAAGGCCACAGGCTGTTAGGGCCCATGGCGCTTTGCCCTTGCCCTTTCGCCTCCCTGCACGGCCAAGTCCGGGCGCGCCTTGGGCCCGGGGGCTACTGTCGGCGTTCTGGGAACGGGGGTCCCCAGACTTGCCTGCCTGCGGCCTGCGGCGTGGCTCAAAGTGGGCCCAGCACGGCCCATCTTCATCAACACAGACCCAAGACCCTCGCGAGGGGCCAAGCCTCGCGGGGCGGACGACACAGAGCTTCCTCAGGCACGGCCTCATCAGGCTGGCTCGCGAGGAGGCGAAGAGATCAAGGCAGGGTACCTCACGAGGTGCCCGTGATGCAAGCCATGACGACCAAGGGTGCCAGGCGGGCGCCAGCCCGTGTAGTGTCCTTCTTTCCTCTTTGGTGCAAAGGGAGCAAGCGCAGGCGAGAGCATCAAGCAAAGGCACCCATTTCGGTGCAACGAGACCAAGACCAGTCCAACGGCAGGGAGGAAGTCATTGTGGAGCCCAAGACAGCATCACCACTAGAGCCTTTGGCAGGCGAGGACCAACTTTAGTCAGGATAAGTGTACCAGATGTTCCCCTTCAAAATGGCCAATTGTTGGCGCCCTTCCCGCTCAATATTTGGGAAGAGGCCCAGGGCCTTTGCCTATAAATAGGACTAGCCACCCACAGGGTAGAAGAGAGGAGATCGGATCGCAATCGAGAAGAGAGAGAGAGAGAAGGGTGACTGAACTCCACTAGCAGTTCGTCCCCCCAGCCAAGAACAGACCCTCGTGAGGCTGTTCTTCCTTGTATTGCTCATCATCATCAGCCCATGAGGCAATCCACCACACCACACACTGGAGTAGGGTATTACACCACAACGGTGGCCCGAACCAGTATAAACCCTGTGTCTCTTGTGCTGTTCTTTCCATAGCTTAGATCTTAGCGAGACGGAGGGGTGCAGGTAGGTAGAAGGCGAAATCTCCGCGCGCACCCCAGTGTTCGAACCTCAAGGGTCTGCCGGAACCCGAAATCCGACAGGCGTCTCTGTCCCGACCGCCTTCCTTTTGAGCCTACCCGGCTTCGGTACCCCTTGTGGGTGAGTCACCGCGGGTTCGGCATGGCGTCCCGAGGGCCTTCCCTGTAAGACACCATATGTGTGCGGTTGGTGAAGTGCAAAAAAGGGATACTTCTCAGAAGTTGGGACTCCGGTTTTACTTACATGCGATGCAGGGAGCAGGCCGGGATAATCAGTTATGATGGCCACCAAGGCACCATCGCAGCTCAACTGATAGAACGTCCTATCGATGAGCTCCACGAATATGTCCGGATCTTCTTCGAGTCCGGAGTCGAGGGCCCGGTCAGGGTCCTCTGGCTGTGGAGACGGGATATGGACCTCCCTCACAGCTTTTTGCAGTTCCTGCTATGAAATAGCAAGGTAAATACTTATGATGAAGAATGCGGGAAGGTCAGGAGTAAAAGGTAGCAGCTCGCCCAGTTTGGGGGGTTGTACATGGAGAATCCATCCCGTGGCTTAATGCGGATGAACTCCTCTTCCTCTCCTTCGTATAAATCGGACAGTATTTTCGCTAGAGCTGTGGCGGAGTCCGGACCTTTACGGCCGCAGCGGGTGGCATCGTCTTCTCAATTGAAGTGCCACATGGGTTTCCCCCGATACTGAAGTGGCTGCACCCCCCGCATTATACATATTTACATAACCTCGATTATTGTCAGTCCTGATTTGGCCAGCGTTTTTATCCTTCCCATCAGGTAAAGTACCTCTCTGTTATCTTCCTCCTGGGGGCTCCAAGGGCGCCAGCTGCGGCGTTTCTTCAAAGGGGCGTCATTGAACTCAGGAAGGGCCACCCGAATAGGGTCCGGAAGGGGTACGTCCTCCATATAAAACCACTCTGAAGGCCAGTCTTAGGATGTCTTCTTCGGGGTACCGGATAGGTATCCGGTCCCGGCGATGCGCCATATTTCGGCTCCACCCACTTGATATATTGACTCCTTCTGTGTACGGGGTATGAGGCAGAATAGCCTCTTCCATAACTCGAAATGAGCTTCGCAGCCTAGGAACAGCTCACAAAATGCGACGTAGCCGGCGATGTGTAATATGGAGGCGGGAGTAAAGTTATGCAGCTGGAGGCCATAGAACTCCAGGAGCCCGCAGAGGAACGGATGGATTGGAAATCCAAGTCCCCTCAATAAGTAAGGGACAAGGCATACCCGCTCCCCCATGGATGGGTTGGGAAAACTCTTCGCTTGCTCCCTGCCATTATAAGTGGCTAGTCCGGCTCGGACGGGGACCATATACACAGGGGGAGAAACGCCTGGGTCTGTAACTCTACTAATTTGCTGTGGGGGACATTCATGGGAAGCCGGACACTACTCATTACGACAGGTACTCAGGATTTGGAGGGGAACCCGCCTTGCAATGCCGAAGACAATTTGCGCGCCGAACTCATCGACATTGAAGCCTGGTTCAGGGGCTACTGAGGGAGTCTTGGATTAGGGGGTCCTCGGACAGCCGGACTATATCCTTTGGCCGGACTGTTGGACTATGAAGATACAAGATTGAAGACTTCGTCCCGTGTCCGGGTGGGACTCTCCTTTGCGTGGAAGGCAAGCTTGGCAATTCGTATATGTAGATCTCCTCCCTTGTAACCGACTCTGTGTAACCCTAGCCCCCTCCGGTTTCTATATAAACCGGAGGGTTTAGTCCGTAGGACAACAACAATCATAATCATAGGCTAGCTTCTAGGGTTTAGCCTCTACGATCTTGTGGTAGATCAACTCTTGTAATACTCATATCATCAAGATCAATAAAGCAGGAAGTAGGGTATTACCTCCATCGAGAGGGCCCGAACCTGGGTAAACATTATGTCCCCCGCCTCCTGTTACCATCCGCCTTAGATGCACAGTTCGGGAACCCCTACCCGAGATCCGCCGATTTTGACACCGACGGGGTGCACCACATTTCCCAACACGCTCAATCCCCTTTGGCCGGACACACTTTCCCGGGTCATGCCCGGCCTCGGAAGATCAACACGTCGCAGCCCTACCTAGGCACAATAGAGAGGTCACCACGCCGGTCTAAATCCTATGGCGCAGGGGTCTGGGCCCATCACCCATTGCACACCTACACGTTGCGTACGCGGCCGGTGAGAAAACCTAGCCTCCCTTATACAAGAGCAGGCGTTCCAGTCCAACCCGGCGCGCACCGCTCAGTCGCTGATGTCACGAAGGCTTCGGCTGATAATACGATGTCGAATGCCCATAAATGTTCCCGCGTAGTTGGTTAGTGTGTATAGGCCAGTGGCCAGACTCAGATCAAATACCCAGAACTCGTTAAGCATGTTATTTTGAAATAACCGCGGACGCCGACCAGGGCCAGGCCCACCTCTCTCCTAACTGGTCTCAACCTACCCTGTCGCTCCGCCACAAAGATTCACTCAGACGGCCGTCGGGACAAACATCCTTTCGGAGCCAATCCGTGAATCACTCGCGGGTACTCTACGAGCCGACCCGACTTTAGTCACCACAAGTATCATATAATACGTATATAAGTATATGCCCGTGATCACCTCTCGAGTGATCACGGCCCGATAGTATAGCATGGCAGACAGACAAGAATGTAGGGCCAGTGATGATATACTAGCATCCTATACTAATCATTTAGGATTGCAGGTAAGGTATCAATAACTGTAGCAACAATGACAGGCTATGCATCAGGATAGGATTAACAGAAAGCAGTAACATGCTACACTACTCTAATGCAAGCAGTAGAGAGAAGAGTAGGCAATATCTGGTGATCAAGGGGGGGGGGTAGCCTGGTTGCTCTGGCAAGAAGGAGGGGTCGTCAACACCGTAGTTGAACTAGGGGTCGCCGGCAGTCTCGGGGTCTACCGGAAAGAAGTAACGGAGGGGGAACACAATAAATAACAAAGCAATCAAGGTAGCACATAGTGTAACATGGCATTAGGCGGTACTAGGGGTGACCTAACGCAGTACTAGGTGCTACTGGCAAGGGGGGAAACATCCGGAAAAGTTTTCCCAGTGTTTCGAGTTTTTGGTCAAATGAAACGAAGGGGGAAAGTTTCGTGTTCGCTATGCTAGGGATGTGTGGTGGACGAACGGGCTGCGTATCCGAATTTGTCTCGTCGTTCTGAGCAACTTTCATGTACAAAGTTTTTCGATCCGAGCTACGGTTTATTTTATATTAATTTTAAAAGATTTAATTGTTATTCTGAAATTATTTTAATACGATTTAAATAGTAAAACGCTATGTGTACACAACAGAGGCCAGCCACAGCCTAAGGGGACCCAGTTGACCTAGTCAACTATTGACTAGACAAAGGTGTGAATAGTGCATCTGGGCCCCGCATGTCATTCTCTTTGCTTTTATTAGATGATTTAATTGTTTTTTATGCAGCAGGGTCCACATGTCATTGGACCAAAGACTAATTAGGTGGGGGTTAAGTTAATGGGGATTAGCCCCCTAATTATTGGACCGGGCCCAGCGTTAGTGGCCGGCGGCCACAACCCGCACGCAGCCATTGGACGATGCCAAGGCGCGGCGAGGCCGGCTGGCCGGCGCAGCCGCGAGCGGGAGTGAGCGGGGGCGCAGCTGGTGAGGAGGGGTGGTGGGGCGCGGCTGCCGGCGCTAGCAGCGGGCGGAGGCGGCGGCGATGTCAGGCGGGTAGTAGCGAGCAGAGCGTGCGCGGGCGGGGACCTCCAGTGAGCGGCGGCGGGGGAAAGCAGCAGGCAGCAGCGAGCGGCAAGGAGCAACGGTGGCAGTGGTGCAGGGGCACGGGGAAGAGGTGGGGCGCGGCAAGGGCGCAGCAACGGGAGGGGATGCGCGTGGGGCACGTGTGTGCGCTGGGCGCGGCCAGCTCGTCGGTCACGCAGGGGCAAGGGCAGCACGAGGCGCGGTGAGCGTGAGAGAGGAGGCGTGACCGAGCGTGTCCACAGACAGGGGGGTGGCGTTTGACCAGACTGCATCTACGGGGCACAGGAAAGATCAAGAGAAGATTAGGGGGATGATGAGCTCACAGAGGGCACGGGGAGATGTCCAGAGAAGCCGGGGGAGGGCGAGGATGAGCGGATCGACCAGCGGTGAGCGGTGGAGGCTGTCGATGATTCTTGATGAAGGTGGCGGCTCGTGGGCATTCGAGCCCGTCCGGGTCCTTGTTGTCAAACAGGACGACGGCTGTGGTCCTCTTGGGTGCCTCGGTTGGCCGTGGGGAGGCCAGTGGCAACGTGCATTGTGGTGGTGGCTACTCTCAGGTAGAGAGAATCGAGAGAGGGGAGACAAGCGAGGGGAACGGAAGTGGCTAGGGTTGTCCCAAGGGTTGGGGATGGTCTTATCCACCACTGGGCATCGGCGGATGCGCGACGCATGGAGGATCCACGCCATGGACGCACATGCTGCCTCCAGAGCGCCTTAGATGAGCAGTAGGTTCAAGACAACAGCGTTGGTGGGCTGGGCTATACTATACACGCGTAGAGCCCAACAGTGTAGTGGTTCTTTTCCTTTACCCTTTTTCATTTCTATTTTTCTTCCGTTTTGCCTTTTATTTTAATTGAAAATGACTTTAGTTGAACCCAATATCTAGCACATAAATATTAGGCAGTGGTTTGAGCTAGTACAACAAGATTCAATTATTTTTGAATAGTTTATATATACGTTTAAAATAGGGATGGTTCAAATAAATAAAGTTGGCTCTATTTTAATTAGGTTGAGGTCATTCAATTATCTTGAATTATGTTGATTCCTGCATGACAATTTAGTAGTGATTAAAGGCAATATTATGAACTCTTTTTTTAAGTTTGAAGAAATAAATATTTGACTTGCTATTTGAATTTGAATTTGAGGTCAGTTTGGAACAAAGTGATGATTAGCAAAAATTAATTATGATGTCGTGGCACCATTAACAGGAGTTTACTGTAGCTTAACTACCCGGGCATCACAATTCTCCTCCACTACAGGAAATCTTGTCCCGAGCTTTAAGAGGTGGAGTAAGGGGGAAGGGATTTGGTTATGAAATTCTAATGGATCTTCTCGGTCTTGGTTGCTCTTCTCGAAGTGGTCGATCCATAGCGGTGATGACTTCATTCCTATGCATTGATGCATCATGATGAGGTTGTCGTCCTTTCTTCAGGAACTCCATCATACTTATGAAAATGGCAAGGGGTAACTTCAAAATAACGGGCCCCTGAAAGGTTGACTATCTGGTTGATAACATCGGGGATGTTGGCGGAAAGTAACTCTCGAATGGAAACTTAAGACAATATCGAGAGCAAGGTAAGTAGGTACCATGAGAAGTTTTGAGCAGGTAGGCAATCGTTCGATGCCTGAAACAAAGTGTGAAAGGGGTCCAGAGCAACGAGAATAAGTATTAGGTCTAATACCAGAATAGGTCACTACAAAGGTGGCTCATGATCTTTCATACGAAGCCAAACGTGAGGAATGACTTTAGAAACAGGGGTGTACCGGAGAGTCAGGTTTTGATCCAATGGAACTATGGGTTATGGGCCCACCATGTGGGTTAAAAGTAGGAAGGGTGTTGACATCTTGCACGGTCATGTAAGCAAGGCATGTCAGAGGTTAGTCTGTCGGTTATGTCGACAACAACATCGGTACTAAGGGTGAGGGACGAAGAGAACCATTTTTCTTGCTCGTTGAACGAGGAGGACCGATAGGCAAAGGTCTCATCCATCGGTGGTTACCGAAATGTCATCAACAAAAGTAACAGGGTCTTTCTGACAGAATTGTAGAACGAGGTGTTTACAAAAGCAAGAGAATAATACCGCTTAGATCATATAGATCTCAAGAAAGGTTAAACCAAACAATGGAAAGGAAAATACGATTATTAGATTTAAACAGAACAATGGAAAGGAAAATGTGTTTAAACACATATTTCAAGGGTATATCCTCCCAAGTACAAGCAGAGCATGATATCCATGACTGGATATAATGTAGAAAACTCTTTAGGTAAGGTGAGAGAAATTTCATGACATTACCCATACAGTGGTGTTTGGGTAATTGAGCAGGAAACATTTAGCATTGGGCTTCAAATGTTCTTGTTGATAATCGGAGTACCACATACAAGCTTCGAGATAGCATTGACATGGTCACTGGGGTAAAGACCAGACTTTGGAAACACAAAGGATCCATCAGGAATAACTTGTAGAATAAGTCTTACGATTTCCTCATGGAAGAATGGATAATCTTACTGAAAAGGAATCTATAACAATAGGGCCTCCAGTCAAGTGTGCTAGGCACGATATCACCTTACCAGGTCATATTGAAAGACCAATGTTATAACTCTTGGAAATATGTTCCAACCATCATATCTGACCGGGATCGAGATCTGATTAGTGCCAGGATACTTCAGACTCGGGATGCCTGAGAAGAAAAGGTGCAACACAAATTGACGGGATGACATTGTAACGTTCTCGGGAGATGAACTATGGAAGCGAGTTCCAAAACAAGAGTTCATCATTAAACCAAGGAGAGGATGAGGAGGTGGCTGATGGACTCAGCGAAAATTCATCGAGATTTCCAAAAAGATAGATCTCCACAATTATGTGAACAAGGAGGTAACAACTATCATATCAAATGATATAATGATGTATGCTCGAGGAAAAACATACACAATTAAACATTGGTTGAAAGGTGCACCCGAAATATGGGCTGGGTTGCACGATCAATGTTGAAATGGTGACTTAATGAATAGAAGAATTAGAATGAAACTATAGACCATTCACTTCAAAACAATAGGGTGGCTAGAAGGGCAAAATCCAAACAGTGTCGTTCACTTGTTGGTGTCCTGGTTAGAATCGACACGGGGACCAAGAAAGAATGGTGATGGTGAGAAGTATCACTATCGCAAGAATTAATAGCTGGAGCAATTCTCTCAACATCCTTGACATAAAAGATGGTAATACCCCAAGATAGAATCCTAATATAAGTTGGATAGAAAGGAAATCTAGGTGCAACACAAAACATGAACAAGTTTTGTGTCAGGGTGAATGCAAGAATGTTGTCGATGTTAATAAAATCATCGAGGGGAGAAGGATGGCATTTCTCATCATGCATTCAATTGATATCCTGGAAGAGCTCAGAATGCTGATGATGATCATGACACATTTGTCGAGAGATCTCATGAAGATGTAATCGATCGGCGATGACACCAAGTTGAAGGAATGATGAAGCGAAAGGTTATTGGAACCATGGGTACGACACAAACTTGAATCAAGTTTGCTGTTCAAGGAGAAATGATATGACGAGGAAGATCGACGTAAGATTAGCTCACCGTCGAAATTTGTGCTCCGGGAAGAAGGACCAGGTAGCAAAGTTAAAATTTAGCACAAAAATGATATAGCCGATCAGGCTAGGAATGACTTGAAGGATTATTAAACTCGTAGGCAATGAAAATTATTTAGGAGATATTGAATCGGAGTGCGGAACCGATTCACTTATCGGTGTTCTCGAGTGACTAATAGCTTAGAACCTGGGGGAAATCAGAAATTGATGAGAAGCAATACTAGATGAAGACTCATAGGAAGCAACACAGTTCTTTGATATTCTCGAGATACCATAGGGTAAAACTCAAAGGTAGATCAGGATAGAGGTTGGACCGGTGAACTAATATGCAGAAGACAAGTATTTTAACTTGTCAGAGAAATGGGATCATAGAAGAACACTATGGTCAAAACCAAGATTGCAAAAGACAAATCACAGATACAAGATCAATTTATAACATGGGGACAATCATTGTTACGAGAAGCTTCCATGATAAGATCTACATCATTTCCATGGGCATGAACACAAAGTTCAAGGTCGACTCCCACTTCTCCAATGCATAACCTTTCATTCACTTCTCGCGTTTCAAAAATGACATTAGTGTTGAAAAAATTACCTGGTGAAATACCAGATAAGTATGACAGATGAAATCTTTTGGGATCACACAGATTAACGAAGGCATAGGTTCAACCCATAGGGGCTTCTTAGAAACATATACCACAAGCTTCAAGAGTAAATATCTCCAGCTGAAAAGCATAGCATGGTTGGCCAATCAGAGAATAGGATTTACCAATGGCATTATATATATATATATATATATATATATATATCAGAGGAAGAACTTCCAAAGTGATTGAATATGAAGGACGTTGTCGGATAAAATCTAACAAAGGATCCGATGGTCGTCAAGGGATCTGATGTAAGCATCGGTACTCAACCAGAGGAAGAAAGAATGCAAGGAGATCGGATTATAGAAACAACTGACTAACTCAAAGCTCAAATGCAAAGGAATTATGAATTCCAAGACAAGGGATCAGAAGCAATGCTCTGATTAGGGATGGATAAGTGGAATAGCCTTAGGGTTACAATCGATGGTAATTTGATTGGCCGAGATCCAGCTCATGTTTAAAACGCCGTCTGAGCCAGAAGGATGAATTCTAGGATCTGATTGAGGATTGCGAGCATTCGCAACATATTGAATCAACAGACTCAAATGATAATGACAAGGGATGCCAATTAAAATTACGAGACTTATGGGTTTAACCATAGTGCAAGCCAGCAAGAATTTTAAGAGCAATAAGCTGCTCAGGATTTTCGGAAGATCGAATGGGATGTCGAAGACTTTTGTGAACTACATGAACAACTGGGAAGAAACAAATCCTCGGTGTGTGTGAGGATTAATTTGTAGGTGTATTCAGGTGACAAGGAACTGCAAGGAAGTAGGCACAAGGATTCTCGGAACAACAACGAGTATTTTAGGGTATCTTGTAATAACAAGAGTAACTGGGGACTAAGGTAAGAATGGTAAGTGCATGTAGTTATATATAGGGGTTGACAGTGGAAGGAAATTGCAAATGCAATGAGCACAAGTTCTCGAGATAACATCGGAGAGTATCTTCTGAATCTTCTGATGCAGCAGGCGATCATCTGTAATATGGGGCTCTCCGAAAGGAAGTAATTACGAGAACCTAGAGTTAGAGTTAGCAAATTCGTTTAACCTGAGTAGAAGAGAGTCAGAGTCCCAGAGTATAGACGAGGAATAAAATATCCTAATACCACCCAATGGCTACATGGGCCCATGGGCCGCATAGCCATGCTAGTAAAACAGTTTTCATCGACTAGAATCAACTTCGGCCAAGGAGTGTGGAAGGGGGATTCCTACAGGCAGTCGGCTCTGATACCAACTTGTGACGCCCCCGATTTGACCGTACACTAATCATACACGCAAACGTATACGATCAAGATCAGGGACTCACGGGAAGATATCACAACACAACTCTACAAATAAAATAAGTCATACAAGCATCATATTACAAGCCAGGGGGCTCGAGAGCTCGAATACAAGAGCTCGATCATAGACGAGTCAGCGGAAGCAACAATATCTGAGTACATACATAAGTAAACAAGTTTCCCTTAAGAAGGCTAGCATAAACTAGGATACAGATCGAAAGAGGCGCAGGCCTCCTGCCTGGGATCCTCCTAAACTACTCCTGGTCATCGTCAGCAGTGGCGTCTGGCTCCTGGGCTCCATCGTCTGGTCGGAACAATCAGGTATTGAAAGGGGGGAAAAGGGGGAGAAAAGCAACCGTGAGTACTCATCCAAAGTACTCGCAAGCAAGGAACTACACTACATATGTATGCATTGGTATCAAATGGAAAAGGGGTATTATATGTGGACTGAACTGCAGAATGCCGGAATAAGAGAGGGATAGCTAGTCCTATCGAAGACTACGCTTCTGGCCACGTCCATCTTGCAGCATGTAGAAGAGAATATAAGGTAAGTTCACCAAGTAGCATCGTGTAGCATAATCCTACCCGGCGATCCTCTCCTTGTCGCCCTGTTAGAGAGCGATCATCGAGTTGTATCTGGCACTTTGAAGGGTGTGTTTTATTAAGTATCCGGTTCTAGTTATCATAAGGTCAAGGTACAATTCTGGGTCATCCTTTTACCGAGGGATACAGCTATTCGAATAGATCAACTTCCCTGCAGGGGTGCACCACATTTCCCAACACGCACAATCCCCTATGGCCGGACACACTTTCATGGGTCATGCCCGGCTTCAGAAGATCAACACGTCACAGCCCTACCTAGGCACAACAGAGAGGTCGGCATGCCAGTCTAAATCCTATGGCACAGGGGTCTGGGCCCATCGTCCATTGCACACCTGCATGTTGCGTACGCGGCTGGTGAGCAGACCTAGCCTCCCTAATACAAGAGCACGCGTTCCATTCCAACTCGGCGTGCGCCGCTCAGTCGCTGACGTCACGAAGGCTTCGGGTGATACCACAACGTCGAGTGCCCATAACTGTTCCCGCTTAGTTGGTTAGTGCGTATAGGCCAGTGGCCAGACTCAGATCAAATACCCAGAACTCGTTAAGTGTGTTATTTTGAAATAACTGCGGACGCCGACCAGGGCCAGGCCCACCTCTCTCCTAGGTGGTCTCAACCTACCCTGTCGCTCCGCCACAAAGATTCACTCAGAGGGCCATCGGGACAAACGTCCTTTCGGACCCAATCCGTGAATCACTCGCGGGTACTCTATGAGCCGACCCGACTTTAGTCACCACAAGTATCATAAATATGTATATAAGTATATGCCCGTGATCACCTCTCGAGTGATCACGGCCCGATAGTATAGCATTGCAGACAGACAAGAACGTAGGGCCACTGAAGATATACTACCAACCTATACTAAGCATTTAGGATTGCAGGTAAGGAATAACTGTAGCAACAATGATAGGCTATGCATCATGATAGGATTAATGGAAAGCAGTAACATGGTACACTACTCTAATGCAAGCAGTAGAGAGAAGAGTAGGCGGTATCTGGTGATCAAGGGGGGGCTTGCCTGGTTGCTCTGGCAAGAAGGAGGGGTCGTCAACATCGTAGTCGAACTAGGGGTCGCCGGCAGTATCGGGGTCTATCGGAAAGAAGTAACGGAGGGGGAACACAATAAATAACAAAGCAATCAAGGCAGCACAAAGTGTAACATGGCATTACGCAGTGCTAGGGGTGACCTAACACAGTACTAGGTGCTACCGGCAAGGGGGGGACATCCGGAAAAGTTTTCCTAGTGTTTTGCGTTTTCGGTCAGATGAAATGGAGGGGGAAAGTTGCGTGTTCGCTATGCTAGGGATGTGTGGCGGACGAACGGGCTATGTACCCGGATTTGTCTCATCATTCCGAGCAACTTTCATGTACAAAGTTTTCCCATCTGAGCTATGGTTTATTTTATATTAATTTTAAAAGATTTAATTGTTATTTTCAAATTATTTTAATACGATTTAAATAGTAAAACGCTATGTGTACATAGTAGAGGCCAGCCACAGCCTATGACCTGTGGGGCCAGGGGACCTAGTTGACTCAGTCAACTACTGACTAGTCAAAGGTGTGAATAGTGCATCTGGGGCCCGCATGTCATTCTCTTTGCTTTTATTAGATGAATTAATTGTTTTTTTATGTAGCAGGGTCCACATGTCATTGGACCAAAGACTAATTAGGTGGGGGCTTAAGTTAATGGAGATTAGCCCCCAAATTATTGGACCAGGCCCAGCGTTAGTGGCCGACGGCCACAGCCCGCACGCAGCCACTGGCCGCTACGAGGGCGCGGCGAGGCGAGGCCGGCTGGCCGGCGCGGCCGCGTGCGGGAATGAGCGGGGGGTGGGGGGCAGCTGGTGAGGAGGGGTGGATTGGGCATGGCTGCCGGCGCTAGCAGCGGCGATGTCAGGCGGGTAGCAGCGGGCAGAGCGTGCGTGGGCGGGGGTCTCCAGCGAGCGGCGGCGGGGGAAAGCAGCAGGCAGCAGCGAGTAGCAAGGAGCAACAGCGGCAGCAGCGCACGGGCACGGGGGAGAGGTGGGCGCGGCAAGGGCGCAGCAACGGGAGGGGATGCGTGCGGGGTGCGCGTGTGCGCTGGGCGCGGCCGACTCGTTGGTCACGCGGGGGCAAGGGCAGTGTGAGGCACGGTGAGCATGAGAGGGGGTGTGAGCGAGCGTGTCCATGGACAGGGAGGTGGCGTTCGACCAGACTGCATCTACGAGGCACGGGAAAGATCAAGAGAAGATCAGGGGGATGAGGAGCTCACAGAGGGCGCGGGGAGATGTCCAGAGAAGCCGGGGGAGGGCGAGGATGAGCGGATCGACCAGCAGTGAGCGGTGGAGGTTGTCGGTGATTCTGGATGAAGGCGGCGGCTCGTGGGTGTTCGAGCCCGTCCGGGGCCTTGTTGTCGAAGAGGACGACGACCGTGGTCCTCCTGGGCGCCTCGGTTGGCTGTGGGCAGGCCGGTGGCGATGTTCATCGTGCCGACGCGGCGGTGGCTACTCTCAGGTAGAGAGAATCGAGAGAGGGGAGACGAGCGAGGGGAACGGAAGTGGCTAGGGTTGTCCCAAGGGTTGGGGATGGTCTTATCCACCACTGGGCATCGGCGGATGCGCGACGCGTGGAGGATCCACGCCATGGACGCACACGCTGCCTCCAGAGCGCCTTAGATGAGCAGTAGGTTCAAGACAAGAGCGTTGGTGGGTTGGGCTGTACTATACATGTGTAGAGCCCAACAGTGTAGTGGTTCTTTTGCTTTACCCTTTTTTCATTTCTATTTTTCTTCTGTTTTGCCTTTTATTTTAATTGAAAATGACTTTAGTTGAACCCAATATTTAGCACATAAATATTAGGCAGTGGTTTGAGCTAGTACAACAAGATTCAATTATTTTTGAATAGTTTATATATACATTTAAGATAGGGATGGTTCAAATAAATAAAGTTGGCTCTGTTTTAATTAGGTTGAGGTCATTCAATTATCTCAAGTTATGTTGATTCCTGCATGACAAGATAGTAGTGATTAAAGGCAATATTATGAACCCTTTTGTTTTTAAGTTTGAAAAAATGAATATTTGACTTGCTATTTGAATTTGAATTTGAGGTCGGTTTGGAACAAAGTGATGATTAGCAAAAATTAATTATGATGTCGTGGCACCATTAACAGGAGTTTACTATAGCTTAACTAGCCTGGCGTCACAATACACAAGACCGGATGAGAACCAGAAGACGACGATCCTTGGCAAGATCCTTGCCAAGGAAATCCATGAGACCCCCCGGCAAGATCCTTGCCGGGGATGACCGCGTTGCCACGGCAAGACCCTTGTCGGGCCCTCGGGAAGACCCTTGCTGAGGACACCCGCCGGGCCGCAGCCAGGACCACATCTGCCTAGACTCCACGGTCGCTCCCATGCAGCTGCTAGCTTAACCAGCTGGGCAGGCACCTGCGTGGCAGCATGCGGCCTCCACACCGACTCAGCAAGCACCTGCGTGGTGGCATGCAGATCTTCGTGAAGACTCCGCCACCACGCCAGCCCAGCAGCCAGCCAACATGGTGCTACAACGCCCTGTCAGCTCGGACGCGCGTCGGAGCCAGGCGAGGCGGCGACAGCTAGGACGAGCTTCCTTGCCGTCCCCAATAAAGCTAGAGGGGGACATCGGCGGCGCATTAAATGCGTTTGTCCGACGGTGCCAGAGGATAGACTCAGCCACTATACACCTTTCCACCTCCTGTGTGCCACTGTGGCAACCCCTTTTGTCTATAAAAGGAAGCCCGAGGCGTACTGGAGGGGAATCCGGATCTTTTGGACTAGAGATAGACCGTAGCTAGTTCAAGAACTCAAGAGCACTCAAATATACATCAAAGCAGGACTAGGGTATTACGCGTCTCCGTGGCCCGAACCTGGGTAAACGATTCTTATGCTGACTACCAGACCCGCTCTTTGCACAACCCCGCACCCGCCAACCGTAGAAGGGATCCCAGGGATTCCATAGGTGTCGTTTCCACCGACATCTTTGGCACGCCAGGTAGGGGGCACAGTTGTGGAAATCTGGTCTGGTTGAAGCAGCGGTTTCATCATGGTCGTCACTCCAAGGAAGAAGACGACCGAATGACCAAACAAGTGGCATCCTCGATGGATGCAGTGAAGGCTCACACCTCGGCAAAAAAGCTAAGTCATGCAAAACTTTGAGCAATTCCTTTTTATATATAAGGATATCGTCCTCGACGATCTTGCCCTGTGTATGGAAAACCTGCACGTAATGGGGCCCTGCCACTATTGGCAACACCCTCGTTCTATTTCGAGTCCGCTCAACAGTTCGAGCGGCTGCGTCGAGAATGGCAGGGTGACCATCTGCAATTGGCAACGCTCTCGTTCTGTCTCGAGTCCGCTCGACAGTTTGAGCGACCGCGTTAAGAGCAGTGAGGTGGTTTGCCCGACAGCAAGCATACCCAGTAGGCCATTGGGGATCCGTCCTCAAAGCGCCATGGCCTGGGTTTTCGCGCTGGCAAGCCTACCCAATTAACGTAGGGTAGACATACAAAGGGAGATCAAACGGGAAAATAACATGCATCATTTCAAAAGCACCGCAGAGTTATATTACATCAATTGTTGCTGCGGTTCTAACAAAAGATAAAAATTGTCTTGGTCGTGAACCTGCAGCGGCGATAAGAAACGGGGTGCCTAGTCCAGGTGCTGGCCTTCTATCCTCCGAACTCCATCGATGCGGCTGATGACGGGCTTGATACACTCCCCGAGCGTCGCGAGGTCCATGCCCTCCGGCAAACTCTCCAGCGCAGCATCAAAGTCGAGGTCGGGGTTCTAGTACACCACCTTGGTGAGGACCTTGGTCACGGCACCCCGGCAAAGCCTTCGGGCCTCATCGGCCAGAGAGGCCGCCCTGTTGGAGCGGAACTGCTCCAGGGCCCTAAGAACACCCTCGAAGAACTGGGTCAGCTTGTCATTCGGAGTCACGCTCGGCTCCGAGACATACCTCATGTTTGGCATCCCCATGGTAGCCAACTACATGGTGATCCTGCCGGCGACGCCGGCGAGGCAGTCAATCCAGAGTTTCCCGCCTTTCACGAAATCCTCGTGGTTGGCGGTTTCATTCTTTCGCAGCTGCCTCTCCTTCTCCAAAATCTTGGTCAGGGTCTCCTCCCGGGCCCTGACCTCTGACAGCATCCCCTCAAGACCCTCTAGCTTCAGCTTCGGGTCTTGGATGGAGTCGTTGGCCTTGGAGAGTAGCTCGGCCTTGGCGAGGATTGTGGCATGCGCATCAGCCAAAGCACCTTTGGTCGCGTCCCTCTCCCCCATCAGCTCCAGGTCCTGCTTCTTCAGCCCGTCCCACTCCACCTCCAGCTCGTTCACCTTGCCGACATGGACCTGGGCCTGAGCATTGAGTGCCTCCTTGTGCTTCTGCTCCAGTTCCTGGGTCCGCTGCACGACAAGCTTCTCGACCTCCTCGTCCTTACCGCGGAGTGTCACAGCAAGTTTCTCCTCGCGCACGGCAAGGTCCTCCTCATGGGAGTTTAGCACGGCTTGCTGCTGGTGCCGAGCGGCTTCATCCTTGGTGGCCTCTTGTTTCGCTGCCTCCTGGGCCTTCTCGATATTAGCTTGGTTCATGACAAGCTCCAGCTTGCGCTCGGCCAGCAGATCCTGCGCGGCCTTCAGTTCCTCACAGGCCTGGCGGAACCAAGTTTGCATCTCGGCGATGTGCCCCGCGAGGTCCGCCTCCGCCTTTTCCACCGCCGCCATCCTGGACTTGGCCTTGTCTAGGCGGGCACGGTGAAGCGCCTGGAGCTTATGGAAGTTGGCGCTCATGCCCTGGAGGAGCTGCTCTTCCTGGGAACCGCTGCCACTGGCGCTCGGTTCGTCAAGGACCTCAAACCCGGCGGCGGCAAGCACCTCGTCGTCGAACACCTCCCCTTCAGCGGGCGCCCTGGTGCTCGCCGTTCATGGGAGGTGGACGAACATGTCGTCGTCCACCTTCAGGTACTTGCCCAAGCCAGGGGTGACGGAGGAGGAAGGATAGTCGTCAACCACCCCTCCTCGGCAGCGCCCTAGCCAGCCTCCCCGGTAGGCCCCTTGCCGGCCTCCTCGGCAGCGGCCCTGCCAGTCTGCCTGACAGGCTCCTTGGTGGCGTCCTCGGCAGCACCCTTGGCAGCCTCCTTGGCGGCGATCTTGTCGGCCTTGGCCATGGCGTCCCTGGCAACCTCCTCGATGATGGTGTCCACGTCCTTCCGGTCTACCGAGGAAGGATCTGGATACCGAGAAGGGGAATGAGGTGGAGTCACGACCAAAATTCAAAAGAAGAAAAATGAGCGGGGATAGAAGGAAAACAACTCAGCCATGCCAGGCTGAGAAGAAGTGCCCCCCTCCCCGCCAACATTCGGTGCCGGGACAGAGCCGCCGGCGCCCGAGTTCGCCTCCTCCTCCTCCTCTGTGCGCATGGGCTTGGTGCTTGGAGCACTTGCCGGGGACGCACCTCGGGGAGGCGTGGTTGATGGGGGTGGCGTGTTGGGGGTGGCCCTCAGTGGCTCCTCCTGCTGTTGGCCTCCTCCTACAACCACGGCAATGTCAGCACCAAGAGATCGTGCCCCAGCACACATTGATGGAGAGCGAGTGATGAACGCATGCTGGGGGTTGCGCCGGGGGCTACTGTCCGGGCTGCTCTCCACCACCAGCGGCGTACTCGAGGTGCCCGCCGGGGGCTGACCACCCGTCGAGGCCCTGGCCCTCTTCGCCCTCTGGGCCAGCATTTCCATGTCCCTGCAAAGACGAAGACAAGTCAAGAACAATGACATGGTCTAAGGGGGTGGAGATGATAAAAGACAAGATACTTACTCATCCTCCGCCTCCTCTTCCGCTGCCTTCCTCTTCCTCCTTGGGCTAAGGGACCCGCAGTCGAAGACAACCTCCGTGTCATCAACTGCGGGAGGAGGGGAAGCGGGTGGAGTTCAAGGACGCTTGGACGAAGAAGAGGCGGTCGCTTTCTTCTTCGCCACCACAGCCTTCACCACCTTCCCCGCCACCGCGGCCCTCATCTGGCGCACAGACACCCCCTGGGCTTGTCGCGGTTACGCGGCCCTGCCGGGCCGGACCGGCTTGCCAGAGCTGGCCCGTCGCAGGACACGCCCTCTCCCTGTGGCCGGGGGGACGACAGCCTCGACCTCCTCCTCAGATGACTCATCGACCACATCTTTGATGAGAGGGGCCCCGGTGCCGGCGTTGCTGGCCTCCCGAGCGGACTCCGCCCACTAGGTGAGCTCCCTCTCCTCCGCGGCCGCCGCGGGCTCGTCCTCCACGCCACCAGCGCTGCCGGCCTCCTTGGCGAGCTCCGCCTCTACCGCCCTGGTGGCGATATAGTCCAGCTCCGCTTGGGTGGTGCCCTGGATGAGTAGCGGCTCGTTGTGGACGTACTTCTCCGACAAGGTGTCGAAGAAATCATACACCTGATCCTCCTCTGGCTCGGCCCAATTCGGGTCAAGGTCGTGCACATTGAAGTTTGGCATCATGGTGATGATGTCGGTTTGGCGAGAGTTGTTGCTCAGTGGGACCACCCCTGCCGGCAACCCAAACAAGGGCCCCTTGGCGACCTTGCCGGCCTTCACGGCCTTGCCGATCCTCTCAGCCCTGTCATCGCGGCTCATGTCGAGCAGTAAAAGCCACTGGCAGAAGTGGGAGTGCCCCATCACCGTGAAGTTATGGTTCAGACCAGGGCGAAGCCTCATGATGTCAGCCACGTTCCTGAAAAGCCAGGCTGGCCTCCCCTTGTTGTGCAGTGGAGCGATTCGGCGGCGAATGAAATCTGCCCCAATCATCTCTAGGGTGAGCCCGACAATGGTGAGGCGATGGATCCTGGTGATGGCGACCTTGAGCTTCTCATCCTGGGCGCCAACATCGCCCCAGTCATCCCTGCGAACCGGCGGCGCCTAGCGAACCTGGCAAAATTCCTGTGGGTCCTCCTCCTCAATCCAGCACCAGCAGCTCCGCCACTCCTCCCACCTCTCCTTCTGGGCGCCTCCGGATACGTCCCCTTCTCATGGGTCCTTGGGATCCAGGCGACACAACCGGAGATGGTGGCTCCCTTCTGGATCCGAGGATAGAAGTAGTGGCGGAAGAGCGCCGTGCTGGGAAGCACTCCGGCGAAGCCCTCGCAGATATGGGCAAAAAGGCCATGCACACCACGACGTTTGGAGTGAAATCCAGAAGGTGGAAGCCATAGGTGTGCATGACATCATTGAAGAAATCAGAGAAAGGGGGCAGAGACGGCAGCAAAAGTAATCGACGAAGAATGGGTACCGATTTGGGCCGGCCTTGGCGAAATCGGCAAGGATGATGCGCGTGGCTAGATACCCCGTCGCCTCCCCCCCCCCGTCTTGCAACCCCACAGGGGCTTGAAGTCGTCCCAGAGATGGACCGCACCAACCGTCAAGGGGAAGTAGGCGAGCTACATCCGCCGCGCCGCCAACTCACTCTCCGGTGGCTCCTCCCCCCCTGGCGTCCTTGGACACTCCCTTGCCTTTGCTGGTTTTGGGTGCCATGGCGGCTGCGAGAGGTGAAGGGTGAAGGATAGCGAAGACGCGGCGGCGGCGAGCGAGAGCAAGAGCTTGAGAAGGAAGAAGGAGGGGACGGCGGTTCCGAGATTGGAGAAGGCACAGAGGGTAAATGAGCAGCGCGCCTGCAGTTATTCCTTTTTACGGGGAAGGCGCGGGCCGCCCCTTTACCATTTACTACGACATGACGCGTGTGTGCGGGAACCGCCCCATGCATGACCCCCACGTCGAGCGTTCAATGTGGGTCATGGGGAAGCGCAGCGGACGGAGAAGTTACTACGGTAAAAATCCGCCCCGCCTGCCCGTGCACCGTTCTGGGCCTAGCCCAACAACGTGTCGCACTTATGTGTGGCCCAGGACCGGGGGCTCCTGTCGGTGTACAAAAGTAGGGGCTCTCCTTTTTACCCCTTTACTTGTGCACGGGCAGTCAGAGCCGCGCCCACGGCCACACTAAGCAGGGGCAGAGGAGGGGAGCTAAAGCCACAAGACAGCCATAACAACGCCAAGACAAGCGACACAAAGAGCAGGAGAGCGAAGTGAACCCCCCCGGCAAGACCCTTGCCGGGGCAACTTCCCAATGCCAGCAGAGCACGCCACCCTTGAGCCAAGGGGTTCCAACACCATCAACCACATTGGAGCCAAGGCTCGGGAGGCACCTCCATGGTGACATGCAGATCTTTGTGGAGATCATAAATACACAAGACCAGATGAGAACCATAAGACGATGATCCTTGGCAAGATCCTTGCCAAGGAAATCCACGAGCCCCCCCAGCAAGATCCTTGCCGGGGACGACCGTGGTGCCATGGCAAGACCCTTGTCGAGGACACCCGCGGGGCCGCAGCCAGACCCACGTCTGCCAAGACTCCACCGCTGCTCCCATGGAGCTGCTAGCTCAACCAGCTGGGCAGGCACCTGCGTGGCAGCGTGCAGCCTCCACATCAACTCAGCAAGCACCTGTGCGGTGGCATGCAAATCTTCATGAAAACTCCGCCACCACGCCAGCCCAGCAGCCAGCCAACATGGAGCTACAACGCCCTGTCAGCTCAGACGCGTGTCGGATCCAGGCGAGGCGGCGACAGCTAGGACGAGCTTCCTTGTCGTCCCCAATAAAGCAAGAGGGGCACGTCGGTAGCGCATTAAATGCATTTGTCCGACGGTGCCAAAGGATAGACTCAGCCACTGTACACCTTACCACCTCTTGTGTGCCACTGTGGCAACCCCTTTTGTCTATAAAAGGAGGCCCGAGGCGTACTGGAGGGGGATTCGGATCTTTTGGACTAGAGACAGACCATAGCTAGTTCAATAACTCAAGAACACTCAAATATACATCAAAGCAGGACTAGGGTATTACGCGTCTCCGCGGCCTGAACCTGGGTAAACGATTCTTGTGCTGACCGCCAGACCCGCTCTTTGCACAACCCCGCGCCCGCCAACCGTAGAAGGGATCCCAGGGATTCCATAGGTGTCGTTTCCACCGACACCTTCCTAGCAAACCGTTGTTTGGCTAAGTTACCGCTTTTGCTCATCCCCTCTTATAACATTGCTAGTTGCAGGTGCAGAGCAGGTTGTTCCATGTTGGAACATGGATATGTTGGGATATCACAATATCTCTTATTTAATTAATGCATCTATATACTTGGCAAAGGGTGGAAGGCTTGTCCTTTTGCTCGGTGTTTTGTTCCAGTCTTGCCGCCCTAGTTTCCGTCATACTGGTGTTATGTTCCTTGATTTTGTGTTCCTTATGCGGTTGGGGTTATGGGACCCCCTTGACAGTTCGCTTTGAATAAAACTCCTCCAGCAAGGCCCAACCTTGGTTTTTAACATTTGCCTAACAACAACCTAAACTTTTCCCTAGGGAGTTGTAAACCCGAGGGTCATATTTATTTAACCCCCCCCCCCCCCCCCGAGGCCAGTGTTCCTCTGAGAGCTGGTCCAACCTGGGCGATGTCCGGCGCCCCCTGGGCAACCAGGGTCTCAGCGAACCCGACGTCTTGCCCATCCAGTGTGCCCTGAGAACGAGATACTGATACGTCTCCAACGTATCTATAATTTTTTATTGTTCTATGCTATTATATTATCTGTTTCGGATGTTAATGGGCTTTATTTTACACTTTTATATTATTTTTGGGACTAACCAGCTACTAACCCAAGGCCCAGTGCAAATTGCTTTTTTTGCCTATTTTAGTGTTTCGCAGAAAAGGAATATCAAACAGAATAAAACCTTCGGGAGAGTTATTTTTGGAACAAACGTGATCCAGAGGACTTGGAGTGGACGTCAAGAAATCAACGAGGAGGCCACGAGGCAGGGGGGCGCGCCTACCCCCCTGGGCGTGCCCTCCACCCTCGTGGGCCCCTCGTGGCTCCACCGACCTACTTCTTCCTCCTATATATATATATAAATATATATATATATATACCCCGAAAACATCCAGAAGCACCAAGAAACCCTATTTCCACCGCCGTAACCTTCTGTACCCAAGAGATCCCATCTTGGGGCCTTTTCCGGAGCTTCGACGGAGAGGGAATCAATCACGGAGGGCTTCTACATCAACACCATAGCATCTCCGATGATGTGTGAGTAGTTTACTTCAAACCTTCGGGTCCATAGTTATTAGCTAGATGGCTTCTTCTCTCTCTTTAGATCTCAATACAATGTTCTCCTCGATCTTCTTGGAGATCTATTCGATGTAACTCTTTTTGCGGTGTGTTTGTCGAGATCCGATGAATTGTGGGTTTATGATCAAGATTATCTATGAACAATATTTGATTCTTCTCTGAAATCTTTTACGTATGATTTAATTATCTTATCAAGTCTCTTCGAATTATCAGTTTGGTTTGGCCTACTAGATTGATCTTTCTTGCAATGGGAGAAGTGCTTAGCTTTGGGTTCAATCTTGCAGTGTCCTTTCCCAGTGACAGCAGGGGAAGCAAGGCACGTATTGTATTGTTTCCATCGAGGATAAAAAGATGGGATTCATATCATATTGCTTGAGTTTATCCCTCTACATCATGTCATCTTGCCTAATGCGTTACTCTATTCTTATGAACTTAATACTCTAGATGCATGCTGGATAGCAGTCGATGTGTGGAGTAATAGTAGTAGATGCAGAATCGTTTCGGTCTTCCTGTCGCGGACGTGATGCCTATATATATGATCATGCCAAGATATTCTCATAATTATGCACTTTTATATAAATTGCTCGACAGTAATTTGTTCACCCACCATAATACTTATGCTATCTTGAGAGAAGCCACTAGTGAAACCTATGGCCCCCAGGTCTATTCTTCATTATATTAATCTCCCGTCAACAAGTTATTTCTGGCATCGTTTATTTTTGCAATCTTTACTTTCAATCTATATCATAAAATACCAAAAATATTTATCTTATTATTATCTCTATCAGACTCACTCTCATAAGTGACCGTGAAGGGATTGACAACCCCTTTATCATGTTGGTTGCGAGGTTCTTATTTGTTTGTGTAGGTACGAGGGACTTGCGTGTAGTCTCCTACTGGATTGATACCTTGGTTCTCAAAAACTGAGGGAAATACTTATGCTACTTTTCTGCATCACCCTTTCCTCTTCAAGGGAAAACCAATGCAGTGCTCAATAGGTAGCAAGAAGGATTTCTCGCGCCGTTGCCAGGGAGATCTATTCACAAGTCAAGACATACCAAGTACCCATCAGAAACTCTTATCCTTCACATTACATTATTTGCCATTTGCCTCTCGTTTTCCTCTCCCCCACTTCACCCTTGCCGTTTTATTCGCCCTATTTTTATGTTCCCCTTCTCTTTTCTAGTTCATCTCTTTCTCGCTTGCTTCTTGTGTGCTCGTGTGTTGGATTGTTTGTCGCGATGGCTTTACCAAAAGGTGTTGATCCTCACCTTAGAAGGTTGGAACAAATCGAAAATAATGTTAAAAGTTTTATGTCCTTGCAGTTTGAGCATAATAATTTCTTTAGAAACGAGCTTAAAGAACAAAAAGGCTTTATAGGTTACATGAATAAAGAGCTCGATGATATGTCTAAGGAATTTTATGGTTTGAAATCTCAGTTTGCTCATCTTGAAAAATTAATTGCCCAAATTTCGGATAAGCAGGCCACCTTAGTTAATAAGATGGTCGCTAAACCGGAAGACTTAAATAATAATAAGGATGAAGATCTTAAAGTGATTGATGTGTCTCCTACTAAATCTTTGTTTTGCAATATGAATCTTGATAATGATGGGACTGGAGATGAGTCAACTTTAGTTAAAAGGCGTCCCAATGATTCGGAGTTTTTAGATATTGATGCAAAAATTGGTAAAAGTGGGATTAGAGAGGTCAAAACTTTACATAGCAATGAACCCACTATTTTGGATTTCAAGGAATTTAATTATGATAATTGTTATTTAATAGATTGTATTTCCTTGTTGCAATCCGTGTTAAATTCTCCGCATGCTTATAATCAAAATAAAGCTTTTACTAAACATATCGTTGATGCTTTAATGCAATCTGATGAAGAAAAGCTTGAATTGGAAGTTTCTATCCCTGGAAAACTTTAAGATGAGTGGGAACCTACTATTAAAATTAAAATTAAAGATCATGAATGCTATGCTTTATGTGATTTGGGTGCTAGTGTTTCCACGATTCCAAAAACTTTGTGTGATGTGTTAGGTTTCCGTGAATCTGGTGATTGTTCTTTAAATTTGCACCTTGGGGATTCCACTATTAAGAAACCTATGGGAAGAATTAATGATGTTCTTATTGTTGCCAATAGGAATTATGTGCCCGTAGATTTCATTGTTCTTGATATAGATTGCAATCCTACATGTCCCATTATTCTTGGTAGGCCTTTCCTTAGAACGATTGGTGCAATTATTGATATGAAAGAAGGGAATATTAGATTACAATTTCCATTCAGGAAAGGCATGGAACACTTTCCTAAAAAGAGAATTAAATTACCTTGTGAATCTATTATGAGAGCCACTTATGGATTGCATACCAAAGATGATAATACATAGATCTATCCTTGCTTTTATGCCTAGCTAGGGGCGTTAAACGATAGCGCTTGTTGGGAGGCAACCCAATTTTATTTTTATTTCTTGCTTTTTGGTTATGTTTAGTAATAAATAATTCATCTAGCCTCTGTTTAGATATGGTTTTATGCCTTTAATTAGTGTTTGTGCCAAGTAGAACCTTTGGGAAGACTTGGGGAAAGTCTTTGCAATCTTGCTGTAAAAAACAGAAACTTTAGCGCTCACGAGATTTGCTTCCATGTTTTACTGGAGAGTGAGATTAGGTTGATTCTTTTTGAAGATGATTAATAGATAAATTCCTCACGTCCAGAAATTTATTTTATAATTTTTTGGTTACAGAAGTATTCGAAACCGACAGATTACTACAGACTGTTCTGTTTTTGACAGATTCTGTTTTCGTGTGTTGTTTGCTTATTTTGATGAATCTATGGCTAGTATCGGAGGTTATGAACCATAGAGAAGTTGGAATACAGTAGGTTTAGCACCAATATAAATAAAGAATGAGTTCATTACATTACCTTAAGTGGTGGTTTGTTTTCTTATACTAACGGAGCTCATAAGATTTTCTGTTTAAGTTTTGTGTTGTGAAGTTTTCAAGTTTTGGGTAAAGATTTGATGGATTCTGGAATAAGGAGTTGCAAGAGCCTAAGCTTGGGGATGCCCATGGCACCCCCAATATAATCTAAGGACACCTAAAAGCCAAAGCTTGGGGATGCCCCAGAAGGCATCCCCTCTTTCGTCTACTTCCATCGGTAACTTTACTTGGAGCTATATTTTTATTCACCACATGATATGTGTTTTGCTTGGAGCATCTTGTATGATTTGAGTCTTTGATTTTTAGTTTACCACAATCATCCTTGTTGTAGACACCTTTTGGGAGAGACACACATTAATTCGAATTTATTAGAATACTCTATGTGCTTCACTTATATCTTTTGAGCTAGATAATTTTGCTCTAGTGCTTCACTTATATCTTTTATAGCACGGTGGTGGTTTTATTTTATAGAAATTATTGATCTCTAATGCTTCACTTATATTATTTTGATAGCCTTTTAGAACAGCATGGTAATTTGCTTTGGTTATGAAAGTAGTCCTTATATGATAGGCATCCAAGAAGGGTATAATAAAAACTATCATAAAAAGTGCATTGAATACTATGAGAAGTTTGATACTTGATGATTGTTTTGAGATATGAAGATGGTGATATTAGAGTCATGCTAGTTGAGTAGTTGTGAATTTGAGAAATACTTGTTCTAAAGTTTGTGATTCCCGTAGCATGCATGTATGGTGAACCGTTATGTGATGAAGTCGGAGCATGATTTATTTATTGATTGTCTTGCTTATGAGTGGCGGTCGGGGACGAGCGATGATCTTTTCCTACCAATATATCCCCCTAGGAGCATGTGCGTAGTACTTTGTTTCGATAACTAATAAATTTTTGCAATAAGTATGTGAGTTCTTTATGACTAATGTTGAGTCCATGGATTATATGCACTCTCACCCTTCCACCATTGCTAGCCTCTCTAATACCGCGCAACTTTCGCCGATACCTTAAACCCACCTTATACCTTCCTCAAAACAGCCACCGTACCTACCTATTATGGCATTTCCATAGCCATTCCGAGATATATTGCCATGCAACTTTCCACCGTTCCATTATTATGACACACTTCATCATTGTCATATTGATTCGCATGATCATGTAGTTGGCATCGTATTTGTGGCAAAGCCACCGTTCATAATTCTTTCATACATGTCACTCATGAGTCATTGCATATACTGGTACACCGCCGGAGGCATTCACATAGAGTCATATTTTGTTCTAAGTATTGAGTTGTAAGTA
The DNA here is from genome assembly GCF_018294505.1 of Triticum aestivum. NCBI lineage: Eukaryota > Viridiplantae > Streptophyta > Magnoliopsida > Poales > Poaceae > Triticum > Triticum aestivum. The sequence continues at coordinate 101,225,314 of NC_057803.1, forward strand.
AATAAAAGTGTGATGATCATCATTATTAGAGCATTGTCCCATGTGAGGAAAGGATGATGGAGACTATGATTCCCTGACAAGTCGGGATGAGATTTCGGACGAAAAAAAAGAAAAGAGGCCATAAAAAAAGAGAAATGGCCATAATAAAAAAAGAAAAAAGAAAAAAAATGAAAAATGAGAGAAAAAGAGAGAAGGGACAATGTTACTATCCTTTTACTACACTTGTGCTTCAAAGTAGCACCATGATCTTCATGATAAAGAGTCTCCTATTATGTCACTTTCATATACTAGTGGGAATTTTACATTATAGAACTTGGCTTGTATATTCCAATGATGGGGCTTCCTCAAAATGCCCTAGGTATTCGTGAGCAAGCAAGTTGGATGCACACCCACTTAGTTTCTTTTGTTGAGATTTCATAAACTTATAGCTCTAGTGCATCCGTTGCATGGCAATCCCTACTCACCCACATTGATATCTATTGATGGACATCTCCATAGCCCGTTGATATGCCTAGTTGATGTGAGACTATCTTCTCCTTTTTGTCTTCTCCACAACCACCATTCTATTCCACCTATAGTGCTATGTCCATGGCTCACGCTCATGTATTGCATGAAGATTGAAAAAGTTTGAGAACATCAAAATTATGAAACAATTGCTTGGCTTGTCATCGGGGTTGTGCATGATTTAAATCTTTTGTGTGGTGAAGATAGAGCATAGCCAGACTATATGATTTTGTAGGGATAACTTTCTTTGGCCATGTTATTTTGAGAAGACATGATTGCTTTGTTAGTATGCTTGAAATATTACTATTTTTATGTCAATATTAAAAATTTTGTCTTGAATCTTTCAGATCTGAACATTCATGCCAAAATAAAGAAAATTACATTTAGAATTATGCTAGGTAGCATACCACATCAAAAATTCTGTTTTTATCATTTACCTACTCAAGGACGAGCAAGAATTAAGCTTGGGGATGCTTGATATGTCTCCAACGTATCTATAATTTTTGATTGTTCCATGCTATTATATTATCTGTTTTGGATGTTAATGGGATTATTTATACACTTTCAGAGGACTTGGAGTGGACGTCAAGAAATCAACAGGAGGCCACGAGGCAGGGGGCGCGCCCTCCACCCTCGTGGGCCCCTCGTGGCTCCACCGACCTACTTCTTCCTCCTATATATATCCATATACCCCGAAAACATCCAAGAGCACCACGAAACCCTATTTCCACCGCCACAACCTTATGTACCCAAGAGATCTCATCTTGGGGCCTTTTTCGGAGCTCCGCCGGAGAGGGAATCGATCATGGAGGGCTTCTACATCAACACCATAGCCTCTTCGATGATGTGTGAGTAGTTTACTTCAGACCTTCGGGTCCATAGTTATTAGCTAGATGGCTTCTTCTCTCTCTTTGGATCTCAATACAATGTTCTCCTCGATCTTCTTGGAGATCTATCCGATGTAACTCTTTTTGCGGTGTGTTTGTCGAGATCCGATGAATTGTGGGTTTATGATCAAGATTATCTATGAACAATATTTGATTCTTCTCTGAAATCTTTATGTATGATTTAATTATCTTTGCAAGTCTCTTCGAATTATCAGTTTGGTTTGGCCTACTAGATTAATCTTTCTTGCAATTGGAGAAGTGCTTAGCTTTGGGTTCAATCTTGCGGTGTCCTTTCCCAGTGACAGCAGGGGCAGCAAGGCACGTATTGTATTGTTGCCATCGAGGGGTTTATATCATATTGCTTGAGTTTATCCCTCTACATCATGTCATCTTGCCTAATGTGTTACTCTGTTCTTATGAACTTAATACTCTAGATGCATGCTGGATAGCGGTCGATGTGTGGAGTAATAGTAGTAGATGCAGAATCGTTTCGGTCTACTTGTCGCGGACGTGATGCCTATATATATGATCATGCCTAGATATTCTCATAATTATGCACTTTTCTATCAGTTGCTCAACAGTAATTTGTTCACCCACCGTAATACTCATGCTATTTTGAGAGAAGCCACCAGTGAAACCTATGGCCCCCAGGTCTATTCTCCATTATATTAATCTCCCATCAACAAGTTATTTCTGGCACCGTTTATTTTGCAATCTTTACTTTCAATCTATATCATAAAAATACCAAAATATTTATCTTATTATTATTATCTCTATCAGATCTCACTCTCGTAAGTGACCGTGAAGGGATTGACAACCCCTTCATTGCGTTGGTTGAGAGGTTCTTATTTGTTTGTATAGGTATGAGGGACTTGGGTGTAGTCTCCTACTGGATTGATACCTTGGTTCTCAAAAACTGAGGGAAATACTTACGCTACTTTGCTGCATCACCCTTTCCTCTTCAAGGGAAAACCAACGCAGTGCTCAAGAGGTAGCAGATACGTGTGACTCCTATCGGGGTTTGTCGGCACATCAGGCGGTCTTGCTGGTCTTGTTTTACCATTTTTGAAATGTCTTGTAACCGGGATTCCGAGACTAGTCGGGTCTTTCCGGGAGGAGGAATATCCTTCGTTGATCGTGAGAGCTTGTGATGGGCTAAGTTGGGACACCCCTACAGGATATAAACTTTTAGGAGTTGTGCCCGCGGTTATGTGGTAGATGGGAATTTGTTAATATTCGGTTGTAGAGAACTTGACACTTGACTTAATTAAAATGAATCAACCGCGTGTGTAGCCGTGATGGTCTATTTTCGGTGGAGTCCGAGAAGTGAACACGGTTTGGGTTATGTTTGAACGTAAGTAGTTCAGGATCACTTCTTGATCACTTCTAGCTTTATGACCATTGTGTAGCTTCTCATCTTACTCTTGTATTCGTATGTTAGCCACCATATTTGCTTAGTGCTTGCTGCAACTCCACCTCATTACCTCATCCTACCCATAAGCTTCTATAGTCTTGATCTCGCGGGTTTTGAGATTGCTGAGTCCTCATGACTCACAAATACTACCAAACAGTTGCAGGTGCTGATGATACCAGTGCAGGTGATGCTACCGAACTTAAGTGGGAGTTTGACGAGGACCTTGGTCGCTACTATGTTTCATTTCCTGATGATCAGTAGTGGAGTCTAGTTGGGACGATCGGGGATCTAGCATTTGGGGTTATCTTCTTTTCATTTGGATTTGACCGTAGTCGGTCTATGTGTGTACTCTGAATGATGTATGAATTATTTGATCTTTGTGTGAGGTGGCGATTGTAAGCCAACTCTATTTATCCCTTTCTTGTTCATTACATGCGATTGTGTGAAGATGACCCTTCTTGCGACAAAACCACAATGTGGTTATGCCTCTAAGTCGTGCCTCGACACGTGGGAGATATAGCCGCATCATGGGTGTTACATCGGCATACCAAGGAGTGTTATGAGAAACATTTATTGCAGCTAACTTCTCATCAGGGAAACAATCATCAATGGGTAGTGGGTCATTAAGCACATTTTCAAGCCTAGACAAGTTATCAGCTACGGGGTTCTCTACTCCTTTTCTATCAGTGATATGTAAATCAAATTCTTGTAGCAAGAGAACCCATCGAATAAGTCTAGGTTTCACATCTTTCTTATCCAGCAGATATTTAATAGCAGCATGGTCGGTGTGAACAATTACTTTTGAATCAACAATGTAAGATCTAAATTTATCACAAGAAAACACCACTGCTATTAATTCTTTTTCAGTAGTAGCATAATTTATTTGAGCACTGTCTAGAGTTTTACTAGCATAATGAATAACATTTAGTTTCTTATCAACTCCTTGTCCTAGAACATCACCAACATCATAATCACTAGCATCACACATAATTTCAAAAGGCAAGTTCCAATTAGGTGGTTGAACAATAGGTGCAGAAATTAAGGCTTTCTTGAGTGTTTCGAAGGCTTCTAAACAATCATCATCAAAAACAAAAGGAACATCCTTTTGCAGAAGATTTGTAAGAGGCCTAGAATTTTAGAAAAGTCATTGATAAATCTCCTATAGAAACCAGCATGACCTAAGAAACTACGAATACCTTTAATATCTTTAGGACATGGAATTTTCTCAATTGCATCAACCTTAGCTTTGTCCAATTCAATACCTCTTTCTGAAATTTTATGACCCAAGACAGTACCTTCATTAACCATAAAGTGGCACTTCTCCCAATTCAAGACAAGGTTTGTTTGTTCACATCTCTGCAAAACTCGATCAAGATTGCTTAAACAATCATCAAAAGACTTCCCATAAACAGAGAAGTCATCCATGAAAACCTCAACAATCTTTTCACAAAAGTCAGAGAATATAGCAGTCATACATCTTTGAAAGGTAGCAGGTGCATTGCATAAACCAAAAGGTATACGTCTATAAGCATAAGTTCCAAAGGGACAAGTGAAAGTGGTATTTTCTTGATCAGGTTGAGAAATAGATATTTATGAAAAAACAGAGTATCCATCAAGGAAGCAAAAATGTGTGTGCTTAGATAATCTTTCTAGCATTTGATCAATAGAAGGCTGAGGGTAATGATCTTTTCTAGTTGCTTTGTTTAATTTTCTAAAATCAATCACCATTCTATATCCTATAATAGTTCTTTGTGGAATAAGTTCACTCTTATCATTAGGAACAATAGTAATACCTCCTTTCTTAGGGACACAATGAACGGGACTTACCCATCTACTATCAGCTATAGGATAGATTATACCTGCTTCCAGAAGTTTTAATATTTCCGTTCTTACCACTTCTTTCATCTGTGGATTTAACCGGCATTGGTGATCAACAACGGGTTCAGCATCAGGTTCCATATTAATCTTGTGCTGACATAGAGTGGGACTGATGCCCTTTAAATCATCAAGAGTATATCCAATAGTAGCTTGGTGCTTCCTTAGAACTTTAAATAATATTTCTTCTTCATGTTCTGAAAGGTTAGGACTAATAATAACAGGATATATCTTCTTCTCATCAAGATAAGCATATTTCAAAGTGTCTAGCAATTGTTTTAATTCAAACACATGATCACCTTTAGGTGGAGGAGGACCTCCGAGAGTTTCAATAGGCAAATTGTGTTTAAGCAGAGGACATTGTTCAAAGAAAATCTTATCTATCTCATTTCTTTCGTGCATATGTAACTCATTTTCATGGTCTAGCAGATATTGTTCTAGAGGATCAGTAGGAGGCACAGCAATAGAAGCAAGACTAATTATTTCATCCTTACTAGGCAATCCTTTTTCATGAAGCTTTCTACTAAACTTGGAAAAATTAAACTCATGAGACTCATCACCAACGCTAACACCGACAGTTTGTTTCTCACAATCTATTTTAATGGTGTTCAAGAAAGGTATACCAAAGATAATGGGACAAAAGCCATCTTGTGGGGAACCAAGAACAAGAAAATCAGTAGGGTATTTTATTTTCCCACACAAGACTTCAACATCTCTAACAATCCCAAGTGGTGTGATGGTGTCTCTATTAGCAAGTTCATAGTAGCATCTATTTCTTCTATTTTGGCGGGTGCTATATCATTCATAATTTCTTGATATAAGGTAAAGGGAATAGCACTCACACTAGGGAATAGCACTCACACTAGAACCTATGTCACATAAGCCATGATAACAATGATCTCCTATTTTAACTGAGACAATGGGCATGCCAACAATGGGTCTATGTTTTTTCCTCTTTATCAGGTTTGGCAATTCTAGTAGCTTCATTATAGAAGTAAATAACATTCCCATCTATATTTTGTTCCAGGAGATCTTTAACCATAGCAACACTAGGTTCTACTTTGATTTGTTCATCAGGTTTAGGTGTTCTAATATAACTTTTGTTAACCACAGTGCAAACTTTAGCATGTTACTTTATCCTAACAGGGAAAGGTGGTTTCTCAACATAAGCAGTAGGAACAACTGGATCAACATTATAAATTATTGGTTCCTCTTTAGCTAGTATCAGTTCTTTAATTTCTTCTTTAATAGGTGGGTGATATTTAAACCACTTCTCCTTAGGGAGATCAGCATGAGTAGCAAATGATTCACAAAAGGAGGCTACTATCTCAGAGTCAAGTCCATATTTAGTGCTAAACTTTTGAAAAGCATCGATATTCATAAAAGATTTTACACAATCAAACTTAAGCTTAATACTTGACTCTTTACCTTCATCGAGTTTCCAATCTTCAGAGTTGCGTTTAATTCTTTCCAAAATATCCCACCGGAATTCAATAGTCTTATTTATAAAAGAACTAGCACAAGAAGTATCAAGCATGGATCGATCATTATGAGAAAGCCGAGCAAAAAAATTATGGATAATAATTTCTCTTGAGAGCTAATGATTGGGGAATGAATATAACATTGACTTAACCCTCCCCCAAGCTAGAGCGATAATCTCTCCTTCACAAGGCCAAAAACTATATATGTAATTCTGATCACGATGAACTAGATGCATAGGATAATTGTTTTGGTGAAATTCCAATTTCAATCGATTCCAGTTCCAAGATCCAATATCATCGCATAGCCTATACCATGCCAATGCTTTTCCCTTCAAGAATAAAGGGAAAAACTTCTTATTAACTTCATCTCCGGGTAAACCTGCAAGCTTAAACAATCCACAAATTTCTTCCGCATATATCAAGTGCATATCAGCATGTTTGGTTCCATCTCCTGCATAAGGATTAGCTAGCAGTTGTTCTATCATACCCGAAGGAATCTCATATTCAATATTTTCAGTAGCTACATTAGGTTGAGGGGTAAATAATTGTGGTTCCGGTCGAGGTGAAGATACCCCGAACAAACCCCTCAAAGGATCGTTTTCCATAGTAACAAGTGACAATAAATTTCAGCACGTAGTAATCATTTTTCCTTACCAATTTCCACTTACCAAGAGCGCTTCACTCCCCGGCAATGGCACCATAAAATAGCCTTGATGACCCACAAGTATAGGGGATCAATTGTAGCCTTTTCAATAAGTAAGAGTGTCGAACCCAACGAGGAGTAGAAGGAAATGAAAAGTGGTTTTCAGCAAGGTAATGTCTGCAAGTGCCGAAATTGTAAGTAACAGAGTAGTTTGATAGCAAGATATTTTGTAATGGGCAAGTAATGATAGTAGTAGCAAAAGTGCAGCAAGGTAGCCCAGTCCTTTTGAGGCAAAGGACAGGCCAAAATGGTCTCTTATAATAAGCAAAGCGTTCTTGAGGGTACACGAGAATTTCATCTAGTCACTTTCATCATGTTGATTCGATTTGTGCTCGCTACTTTGATAATATGATATGTGGGTGGACTGGTGTGTAGGTGTTGTTCTTACATGAACAAACCTCCTACTTATGATTAACCCCCTCGCAAGCATCCGCAACTATGAGAAAAGTATTAAGAATAAATTCTAACCATAGCATTAAACTTTTGGATCCAATCGGTCCCTTACGGAATAGCGCCTAAACTAGGGTTTAAGCTTCTATCACTCTCGCAACCCATCATCTAATAACTACTCCAAAATGCATTCCCTTAGGCCCAGATATGGTGAAGTGTCATGTAGTCGACGTTCACATGACACCACTAAGGGAATCACAACATACACACTATAAAAATATCAAACACATATCAAGTTCACATGATTACTTGCAACATGATTTCTCCCGTGACCTCAAGAACAAAAGTAACTACTCACAAGTGATAAACATGCTCAAGATCAGAGGGGTATTAAATATCATAATGGATCTGAACATATAATCTTCCACCAAATAAACCATATAGTAATCAACTACTAGTCACCCACAAGCACCAATCTATAGTTCCAGTCCAAGATTGAACACAAGAGATGAACTAGGGTTTGAGAGGAGATGGTGAAGATGTTGATGGAGATTGCCCTCCCGAAGATGGGAGAGTTGTTGGTGATGATGATGACGATGATTTCCCCCTCCGGCAGGGAAGTTCCCCTGGCGGAATCGCTCTGCCGAAGGGCAAATGTGCTCCTACCCAAGTTCCGCCTCGAGACGGCGGCGCTTCGTCCCAAAAGTCCTCCCCTTATTTTTTCTAGGTCAAAATGACTTATATACCAAAATATGGGCACCAGAGGTGGGCCGAGGGGAGAACAACCCACCAGGGCGCGCTTGGGCTACCTGGCGCGCCCAGGTAGCTTGTGTCCACCTGGTGGGCCCCCTCTGGTACTTATTGGCTCCAATATTCCTCATATATTCCATAAAAGTCCCCGTAAAGTTTTAGCTCCTTTGGAGTTGTGCAGAATAGGTTGCTTGATGTAGCTTTTCCAGGTCCAGATTTCTAGCTGCCGGAATTCTCCCTCTTTGTGTGTACCTTGCATATTATAAGAGAAATGGCATTAGAATTACTCCAAAAAGCATTATTATGCATAAAAACATCATAAATAACAGTAGGAACACTTGATGCAAAATGGGCATATCAACCACTAGTTTCAAGAAAAAGGGCAAGGGAAAGAGAGGGAACTTCAAGAAGAATGGCAAGCAAGTTGCCACTCCCATGAAGAAGCCCAAAGCTGGACCTAGCCTAAAACTGAGTGCTTCAACTGCAAAGGAAATAGTCACTGGAAGCAGAATTGCCCCAAATACTTGGCGGATAAGAATGATGGAAAGTGAAAAAAGGTATATTTGATATACATGTCATTGATGTGTACTTTACTAGTGTTCATAGTAGCCCATGGGTATTTGATACCGGTTCAGTTGCTAAGGTTAGTAACTCGAAACAGGAGTTGCAAAATGAATAGAGGCTTGTTAAGGGCGAGGTGACTATGTGTGTTGGAAGTGATTCCAAGGTTGATAAGATCACCATCTCATACTCCCTCTACCTTCGGGATTAGTGTTGAACCTAAATAAAAGTTATTCGGTGTCTGCGTTGAGCATGAATATGATTAGATCATGTTTATTGCAATACGGTTATTCATTTAAGTTAGAGAATAATTTTGTTCTGTTTACATGAATAAAACCTTCTATAGTCATACACCCAATGTAGATGGTTTATTGAATCTCAATCGTAGTGATACACATATTCATAATATTGATGCCAAAAGATGCAAAGTTGATAATGATAGTGCAACATATTTGTGGCACTACTGTTTAGGTCATATTGGTGTAAAGCGCATGAAGAAACTCCATGCAAATGGAATTTTGGAATCACTTGATTATGAATCATTTGATTCTTGCGAACCATGCCTCATGGGCAAGATGACTAAAACTCCATTCTCCGGAACAATGGAGCGAGCTAATGACTTATTGGAAATAATACATACCGATGTACACGGTCCGATGAGTGTTGAAGCTCGCGGCGGGTATCATTATTTTCTGACCTTCACATATGATTTGAGCAGATATGAGTATATCTACTGGATGAAACACAAGTCTGAAACATTTGAAAAGTTCAACGAATTTCAAAGTGAAGTGGAGAATCATCATAACAAGAAAATAAAGTTTCTTCGATCTGATCACGGAGGAGAATATTTGAGATACAAGTTTGGCCTTCATTTAAAATAATGTGGAATAGTTTCACAACTCACGCCACCTGGAACACCACAGCGTAATGGTGTGTCCTAACGTCGTAACCGTACTTTATTAGATATGGTGCGATCTATGATGTCTCTTACCAATTTACCACTATCATTTTGGGGTTATGCATTAGAGACAGCTGCATTAATGTTAAATAGGGCACCGTCTAAATCCGTTGAGATGACACCGTATGAACTATGGTTTGGCAAGAAACCTAAGCCAGCACGGGCGGCAGAAACACGCCACTCGTGGAGCCGGTCCGGGCCCGACTCCAACCACCGCACCAACAGTGTGAAGCTGTTCAGCGCAACGGAGCCCGGCCAGAGGGCCGCCGTCATAGCCGCGCCGCCCTCAGAGAGACGCCCCATCTGCTCGCCCAAGACTCGCAGACAAGCTTCGGCGGCGGTCACGATCTCTGGGAAGGTCCAAGCCACCCGCGGGTCGGTTCCGGAGCCCACAATTCCCTACGGGTCTCACTGGAAGCGGACGGCCTCCTCCGCTAGCCAGCGCATCTTCGGGAAGGCCCCTATTAAATAAGAGCAAGTCAGATCAATCACCAAGGAAAAGAAGCCGGCATCCCACCCCGGCAGAACCCAAGAAAAGCACTTATTGGAGAAGGACTCTTCTAGGTGCTGCGCTTCGAGCAACGTACCACGTCGTTCCCTGGCAATGGTGTGGTCACGCTCCTGGAGCGTCTTCTCCAAGTCGGTGGCTTTGGCAAGGCCCGTCTTCAACTCGGCGTCCTTGGCCTCAGTCGCCTTGTCGGCCTCCTCGCGGCGACGAGTTTCCTCCTAACAGGCCTCCTCCGCCGCAGCCTCCAGCACCTTCAGGCACTCCACCTCGGCCTGGAGATGGCCCTTCTCGTCGGGCAGCTTGCCTCGTTGCTGAACGGCCTCAGCAAGGGCCCGCTGCGCCTCCACGACCTTGGTGGCGTCCGCCTTCAGGCGCTCCACCTAGGCCTCAAGACGGCTCTTGTCGCCCGCCAGCCGCTCCCGTAGCCGGCTGGCTTCGTTAAGTGCCTGCCGGGCTCCTGTCGCCTCTGCCTTCGCCTCCGCCACCTCGGCCGCAAGCCGGTCGGTGTCGGCGACAAGCCGTTCGTAATGGAAGCCGGCTCGAATCAGCCGGGTCTTCCAAGACAACACCTCGGCTGCAGAAGAAAGACTCAGAAACAAAGAACCACTTTAAGATTTGACCCAACTGCTATGCAGTTGGCCCGAATCTCAGGGGCTACACTCAGTGGGTGCGCTAGCACGCCCCCACTAAAAAGATCACGCAAAAAATACCTACGGCAACGCGGAGCTCCTCCTCCTTGGCAGCAAGCCACTCTTTGAGCTGCCGGTGCTTCTCCAGAAGCCGATTGAAGACGATGACCTGGAAGGAGTCCAGTTGCTACAAGGAACAATGATCAGCACGAGACGGCGGTTGAAGATTCGACCCAACTACTACACAGTTGGCCCGAATCTCGGGGGCTACACCCAGTGGGTGCGCTAGCACCCCCCACTGCTACCTCTTGAGCATGCGTTGGTTTTCCCTTGAAGAGGAAAGGGTGATGCAGCAAAGTAGCGTAAGTATTTCCCTCAGTTTTTGAGAACCAAGGTATCAATCCAGTAGGAGACAACGCACAAGTCACCTAGTACCTGCACAAACAATCAAGAACCATGCAACCAATGCGATAAAGGGGTTGTCAATCCCTTCACGGCCACTTGCAAAAGTGAGATCTGATAGCGATAGTAATATAAATATTTTTGGTATTTTTGTTGTATAGATTGGAAAGTAAAGATTGCAAAATAGTAAACGAGATGCGATAATAAAAGAGATGCAATATAATAAGAAAGAGACCCGGGGGCCATAGGTTCCACAAGTGGCTTCTCTCAAGATAGCATGTATTATGGTGGGTGAACAAATTATTGTCGAGCGATTGATAGAAAAGTGCATAGTTATGAAGATATCTAAGGCAATGATCATGAATATAGGCATCACGTCCGTGTCAAGTAGATCGAAACTATTCTACATCTACTACTATTACTCCACACATCGACCGCTATCCAGCATGCATCTAGAGTATTAAGTTCATAAGAACAGAGTAACGCCTTAAGCAAGATGACATGATGTAGAGGAATAAACTCAAGCAATATGATATAAACCCCATCTTTTTATCCTCGATGGCAACAATACAATACGTGCCTTGCTGCCCCTACTGTCACTGGGAAAGGACACCGCAAGATTGAACCCAAAGCTAAGCACTTCTCCCATTGCAAGAAAGATCAATCTAGTAGGCCAAACTAAACCGATAATTTGAAGAGACTTGCAAAATATCAAATCATGCATATAAGAATTCAGAGAAGAACCAAATAATAATCATAGATAATCTTGTTGATAAACCCAGAATTCATCAGATCTCGGCAAACACACCGCAAAAGAGTATTAAATCAAATAGATCTCCAAGAACATCGAGAACTTTGTATTGAGAATCAAAGAGAGAGGAGAGGAAGCCATCTAGCTAATAAATCTGGACCCAAAGGTCTGTGGTAAACTACTCACGCTTCATCGGGGAGGCTATGGTGTTGATGTAGAAGCCCTCCGTGATCAATTCCCCCTCCGGCAGATCGCCGGAAAAGGTCCCCAGATGGGATCTCACAGGTACAGAAGGTTGCGGTGGTGGAAAAGTGGTTTCGTGGCTCGCTGCGATGTTTCTAGGGTGTAAGAGTATATATAGGCGGAAGAAGTACGTCGGTGGAGCTACGAGGGGCCCACGAGGGTGGGGGCGTGCCCTCCTGCCTCGTGGTCACCTCTTGGCGTTCCAGACTTCAACTCCAAGTCTTCTGGTTTGCTTTCGGTCCAAAAAAGATCATCGCGAAGGTTTCATTCCGTTTGGATTTCGTTTGGTATTCCTCTTCTGCGAAAGTCTAACATAGGCAGAAAAACAGAAAGTGGCACTGGACCTCTGGTTAATAGGTTAGTCCCAAAAATAATACAAAAGAGCATATTAAAGCCCATTAAACATCCAAAACAGAAAATATAATAGCATGGAACAATTAAAAATTATAGATACATTGGAGACGTATCACCCACCCAGAAGAAGCAACAAAAAGAAACATAGCACATGAGGAAGAACTTACGAACACGGTGAGCTCCATCTCCCACGTCCGCTCCACCTCGGCCTGGGTGAAGGCCTGGATCCTATCCGTCCGCCCCACAGGCGCGGGCTCATGACGGCCATCGCCGCCTCCTCCTAGGTCAGGGCCCCAAAGAAGACCTCGCTGGTCTCGCCCCGAGCCGGCTGCGACCCGGCCGCCCGGCGACCCCCTGGCCTGGGCACCAGGGTGTACTTCCCGCTGACCGCCTCTTTCGCGGCCGGCGCCTTCTCCTGCACCCTCTCCGGCACCCTCGCCGGCTCGACAGCCGGAGTGGTCTGCAGCACCACCACCGGCGGCGCCCCGCCCGTTGGCACCTGAGACACTTCCTCTGGTGTCGTTCACTGCGTCTCCTCCAAGACGACGTCGCCGCCGCCTCCCTCGACCCCCTCCTGCTCGACCTCGTCGGTCCATGGTGGGGTGTCGTCCTCAACCACCATGACCTCCCAGTCGAGGTCCATGGCGTCTGCATGGCCACCTTGGCCGCCCTCCCCCTCCGACAATGGCATGAAGACCGTCGCCGCTGGCTCCATGCCAGCCAGCATCTCGGGCCATGCCGGCTCGCGCCCACCTTGTTGCGGCGTTGGCCCAGGCCTGGGCCCATGCTGCCTCCAGCTCCTCCTCGACCCTATTCCGGTCCCACCAGGCCAGGACTTCGGTGTCAGTCGGGTCCCGGCCGAGGTCCGAGTCGGCCGCCTCCTCATCATGGTCAACGGCGCTGGTCCGAGTCCTCTGGAACACGACGCCCTCGGTGGACGCAGCGTCCTTCGCCGCCAGGGCCAATGAGATCAACAACCTGAAGCTCAATGAAGTTAACAGACAAGAACCAAGCAGGGCCACTCGGCCATTCAAATTCAACAAGAAGGAAACTTAACCAAGCACCACCGGAATGGTGGGCTCGCCTGCGGAGCACCGCGCCTCCTCTTGGCGGGCGTCTTCACGCCGGCAGCCGGGTTCGCCGCACGCTTCACGGCCGGGGCTCAGAGTGTGACGTTGTCCTTCCCATGCGGCTGGCTCACCGCCGTCGTGCCCCAAGACAACCCGGTGCCAGCCGTGCTGCCGCCTTCTCCACCCAGCGTCGCTGCATCGACAACTCACATCAGCAACTCAAGAAATACGGAAGACGAACTTATCCGCACGGCACCCCGCGCCGGCATCGGCAACCACCTCCTTGTCCTTGCCGAGGGCCGCGGGCTCCTCCGAGCCGGCCCACACCACCTGCGTCGGTGCCCGGTCATACAGATGCCGGATGGCGTTCAGAAGCACATCTCGCATTGCGTCGGGACGAATGAGAAGATATGTAGTGGCAAAGTACGGGGACCAGGGACTCACCACGGGTGCCAGGTTTGCCTGGCTGTACGGAGGCTTCCCAAACTACCAATCCTCCCGCAGCCCGGCCTTGGAGATGTCGTTGACTCGGCGGGCGACCTAGTCCGCCTCCAGGCGCAAGTTCGACATGTGGTTGGGGTCCTTGATACGTCTCCAACGTATCTATAATTTTTGATTGCTCCATGATATATTATTTACTATTTTGAATGTTTATGGGCTTTATTATACACTTTTATATCATTTTGGGGACTAACCTATTAGCCCAGTGCCAATTTCTGTTTTTACCCTGTTTTAGGGTTTCGAAGAAAAGGAAAACCAAACGGAGTCCAATTAACCTGAAACTTCACGGAACTCATTTTTGGAAGGAAATAAGCCCAGAAGACTTGGAGTGCACGTCGGGGGATCTGCGAGGAGGTCATGAGGCAGGGGGCGTGCCCACCCCCTAGGCGTGCCCTCCACCCTCGTGAGCCCCTCGTGGCCCCCCTGACGTACTTCTTCCGCCTATATATCTCCATATACCCTAAAAACATCCATGAGCACAATAGATCGGGAGTTCCGCCGCCAGAAGCATCCGTAGCCACCGAATGCCAATCTAGACCCGTTCTGGCACCTTGCCGGAGGGGTCAATCCTTCTCCGGTGGCCATCTTCATCATCCCGGAGCTCTCCATGACGAGGAGGGAGTAGTTCTCCCTAGGGGCTGAGGGTATGTACCAGTAGCTATGTGTTTGATCTCTCTCTCTCTCTCTCGTGTTCTTGAGGTGATACGATCTTGATGTATCGCGAGCTTTGCTATTATATTTGGATCCTATGATGTTTCTTCCCCCCTCTACTCTCTTGTAATGAATTGAGTTTCCCCTTTGGAGTTATCTTATCGAATTGAGTCTTTAAAGATTTGGGAACACTTGATGTATGTCTTGCTATGCGTATCTGTGGTGACAATGGGATACCACGTGATTCACTTGATGTCTGTTTTGGTGATCAACTTGCGGGTTCCGCCCATGAACCTATGCATAGGGGTTGGCACACGTTTTCGTCGTGATTCTCCGGTAAAACTTTGGGGCACTCTTTGAGGTTCTATGTGTTGGTTGAATAGATGAATCTGAGATTGTGTGATGCATATCGTATAATCATACCCATGGATACTTGAGGTGATATTGGAGTATCTAGGTGACATTAGGGTTTTGGTTGATTTGTGTCTTTAGGTGTTATTCTAGTACAAACTCTAGGGCTGTTTGTGACACTTATAGGAATAGCCCAACGGATTGATTGGAAAGAATAACTTTGAGGTGGTTTTGTACCCTACCATAATCTCTTCGTTCGTTCTCCGCCATTAGTGACTTTGGAGTGACTCTTTGTTGCATGTTGAGGGATAGTTATATGATCCAATTATGTTATTATTGTTGAGAGGACTTGCACTAGTGAAAGTATGAACCCTAGGCCTTGTTTGCTAGCATTGCAATACCGTTTACGCTCACTTTTATCATTAGTTACCTTGCTGTTTTTATATTTTCAGATTACAAAAACTATTATCTACCATCCATATACCACTTGTATCATCATCTCTTCGCCGAACTAGTGCACCTATACAATTTACCATTGTATTGGGTGTGTTGGGGACACAAGAGACTCTTTGTTATTTGGTTGCAGGGTTGCTTGAGAGAGACCATCTTCATCCTACGCCTCATATGGATTGGTAAACCTTAGGTCACCCACTTGAGGGAAATTTGCTACTGTCCTACAAACCTCTGCACTTGGAGGCCCAGCAACGTCTACAAGAAGAAGGTTGTGTAGTAGACATCAAGCTCTTTTCTGGCGCCATTGCCGGGGAGGTGAGTGCTTGAAGGTATATCTTTAGATCTTGCAATCGAGTCTTTTAGTTTCTTGTTTTATCACTAGTTTAGTTTATAAAAGAAAATTAAAAAATGGAATTAAGTTTGTCTCATACGCTTCACCTTTTTAATATCTTTCATGAGTATGATGGAAAGGATAATTGTGCTCATGTGCTAGAAGAAGAAATCTATAAAATGTTTGGCACTAAATATTTGAATGATGAGCATGATTGCAATGTTGTTAGTATTAATTCCTTGAATATCCATGATGCTAATGATATGCAAAGTCACAAGCTTGGGGAAGCTATGTTTGATGAAGATGATATTTTTTGTCCCCCAAGTTTTGATGAGCAAATTTATTATGATAAAAGCATGCCTCCTATCTGTGATGATTATTGTGATGACACATATACTTTAAAGAATAATGATAACCATGAAACTTGTCATCTTGATCTTAATTTTCAATCACTTGATAGTTATTTTGTTGAGTTTGCTCCCACTATTATTCATGAGAAGAATTTTGCTTATGTGGAGAGTAGTAAATTTTCTATGCTTGTAGATCATGAAAATAATTCTTTAATTTCTGGTTATATTGTTGAATTCATTCATGATTCTACTGAAAATTATTATGAGGGAGGAATATATGCTTGTAGGAATTGCAATAATATCAAGTTTCCTCTCTATGTGCTTAAAATTTTGAAGTTATGCTTGTTTTACCTTTCTATGCAAGTTGATTCTTGTTTACACAAGTTGTTTGATCACAAAATCCATATGCATAGGAATAGGGTTAGGCTTAAATGTGCTAGTCATATTCTTCATGATGCTCTCTTTATGTTACAATTCTTATCCTTTATGTGAGCATCGTTGAAATCATCATGCCTAGCTAGGGGCGTTAAACGATAGCGCTTGTTGGGAGGCAACCCAATTTTATTTTTGTTCCATGATTTTTGTTCCTGTTTAGTAACAAATAATTCATCTAGCATCTGTTTAGATGTGGTTTTATGCTTTTAATTAGTGTTTGTGCCAAGTAGAACCGTTGGGAAGACTTGGGGATAGTCTTGTTGATCATGCTGTAAAAAACAGAAACTTTAGCGCTCACGAGAATTGCTGTCATTTTTATTTTGAAAGTTATATTTAGTTAATTCTTTTTGAAGATGATTAATAGATAAATTCCTCACGTCCAGCAATTTATTTTAGAATTTTTGGGGTTCCAGATCTTGCGCTAGCTACAGATTACTACAGACTGTTCTGTTTTTGACAGATTCTGTTTTTCATGTGTTGTTTACTTATTTTGATGAATCTATGGCTAGTAAAATAGTTTATAAACCATAGAGAAGTTGGAATACATTAGGTTTAACACCAATATAAATAAATAATGAGTTCATTACGGTACCTTGAAGTGGTGATTTATTTTCTTATACTAACGGAGCCTACGAGTTTTCTGTGAAGTTTTGTGTTGTGAAGTTTTCAAGTTTTGGGTAAGGATTCGATGGACTATGGAATAAGGAGTGGCACGAGCCTAAGCTTGGGGATGCCCAAGGCACCCCAAGGTAAGATTCAAGTATAGCCAAGAGCCTAATCTTGGGGATGCCCCGGAAGGCATCCCCTCTTTCGTCTTCGTTCATCGGTAACTTTACTTGGAGCTATATTTTTATTCACCACATGATATGTGTTTTGCTTGGAGCGTCAATTTATTTTGTTAGGATTTGCTTGTTGTTATTTATAAAAATGTTTTGCATCTTTTATTTCAATAAAAGTGGCATTGATAGCCTTCACTATGCCTATTTTACAAGTCTTCATGTTGCTGTTTGAAAACAGAAAGTTTACCGTTGTTGCAATAATTCCCTAGAAAAGTCAGAATGTGATAAAATGTTGAAACCTTTTGCATATTAAGCTATGATAAATTTACTACAGTGGGAATTTTCTTTCATAATTTTTGGAACTAGGGAAGTATGGATGTTGCTGCATTCTTTACAGACTATCCTGTTTAGGCAGATTGCTGTTATGTTTGCATTGTTTGCATATGTTTGCTTCTTTAATGATTCTATTTGAGGATAGGACTATTAAATATGAAGAGGCATTTAGTATGCAATGTTGAATAATAATTTTAGTGATTTTCTACAGTAGAGTATGATAAGGTTTTGGCAATGGTTTATACTAACTTATCTCACGAGTCCTTGTTGAGTTTTGTGTGGATGAAGCTTTTGAGATTTAGGGAGACCGTGACATGAGAGGAATTAAGGAGACACAAATTCTCAAGCTTGGGGATGCCCAAGGCACCCCAAGATAATATTTCAAGAAGTCTCAAGCATCTAAGCTTGGGGATGCCCCGGTTGGCATCCCACCTTTCTTCTTCAACAACTATCGGTTAGTATTCGGTTGATCCTAAGTTTTTGCTTCTTCACATGATGTTTGCTATTCTTAGATGTCATTTTATTTTGCTTTGCTTGCTGTTTGAATAAATTATCAAGATCTGAAATTATTAAATGTTAGAGAGTCTTCACATAGTTGCATAATTATTCAACTACTCATTGATCTTCACTTATATCTTTCGGAGTAGTTTGTTATTTGCTCTAGTGCTTCACTTATATCTTTTTAGAGCACGGTGGTGGTTTTATTTTAAGAAATAGATGAACTCTCATGCTTCACTTAGATTATTTTGAGAGTCTTAAATAGCATGGTAATTTGCTTAAAATCCTAATATGCTAGGTATCAAGATTAGTAAAAACTTTCATATAGAGTATTGAATACTAAGAGAAGTTTGATGCTTGATGATTGTTTTGAGATATGGAGGTAATAATATCAAAGTCGTGCTAGTTGAGTAGTTGTGAATTTGAGAAATGCTTGTGTTGAAGTTTGCAAGTCCCGTAGCATGCACGTATGGTAAACGTTGTGTAACAAATTTGAAACATGAGGTGTTATTTGATTGTCCTCCTTATGAGTGGCGGTCGGGGACGAGCGATGGTCTTTTCCTACCAATCTATCCCCCTAGGAGCATGCGCGTAGTGCCGAGGTTTTTGATGACTTGTAGATTTTTGCAATAAGTATGTGAGTTCTTTATGACTAATGTTGAGTCCATGGATTATACGCACTCTCACCCTTCCATCCTTGCTAGCCTCTTCAGTACCATGCATTGCCCTTTCTCACATTGAGAGTTGGCGCAAAATTCACCGGTGCATCCAAACCCCGTGATATGATACGCTCTTTCACACATAAACCTCCTTATATCTTCCTCAAAACAGCCACCATACCTACCTATTATGGCATTTCCATAGCCATTCCGAGATATATTGCCATGCAACTTTCCATCATTCCATTCATCATGACACATTCATCATTGTCATATTGCTTAGCATGATCATGTAGTTGACATAGTATTTGTGGCAAAGCCACCGTTCATAATTCTTTCATACATGTCACTCATGAGTCATTGCATATCCCGGTACACCGCTGGAGGATTCATATAGAGTCATCTTTGTTCTAGTATCGAGTTGTGATCATTGAGTTGTAAATAAATAGAAGTGTGATGATCATCATTTTCTAGAGCATTGTCCCAAGTGAGGAATAAAAAAAAGAGAAAGTCCATCAAAAAGGGAAGGCCCAAAAAAAGAGAAAGGCCATAAAAAAGAGGCCCAAAAAAGAGAGAAAAAGAGAGAAGGGACAATGCTACTATCCTTTGCCACACTTGTGCTTCAAAGTAGCACCATAATCTTCATGATAGAGAGTCTCTTGTTTAGTCACTTTCATATACTAGTGGGAATTTTTCATTATATAACTTGGCTTGTATATTCCAATAATGGGCCTCCTCAAGTGCCCTAGGTCTTTGTGAGCAAGCAAGTTGGATGCACACCCACTAGTTTCAGCTTTCATACATTTATAGCTCTAGTGCATCCGTTGCATGGCAATCCCTACTCCTTGCATTAACATCAATCGGTGGGCATATCCATAGCCCATTGATTAGCCTCGTTGATGTGAGACTTTCTCCTTTTTTTTCTTCTCCACATAACCCCCCTAAATATTCTATTCCACCCATAGTGCTATATCCATGGCTCGCGCTCATGTATTGCGTGAAAGTTTATAGGTCTGAGATTACTAAAGTATGAAAGAATTGCTTGGCTTGTCATCGGGGTTGTGCATGATGAGAGCATTCTTGTGTGACGAAAATGAAACATGACTAAACTATATGATTTTGTAGGGATGAACTTTCTTTGGCCATGTTATTTTGAGAAGACATAATTGCTTAGTTAGTATGCTTGAAGT
Source organism: Triticum aestivum (assembly GCF_018294505.1). Taxonomy (NCBI): domain Eukaryota; kingdom Viridiplantae; phylum Streptophyta; class Magnoliopsida; order Poales; family Poaceae; genus Triticum; species Triticum aestivum. The sequence goes on from NC_057803.1 coordinate 101,245,325, forward strand.
ATTATCATTTTTATGTCAATATGAACTTTTGTCTTGAATCTTTCGGATCTGAATATTCATACCACAATTAAGAAGAATCACATTGAAATTATGCCATGTAGCACTCCGCATCAAAAATTCTGTTTTTATCATTTACCTACTCGAGGACGAGGAAGAATTAAGCTTGGGGATGCTGATACGTCTCCAACGTATCTATAATTTTTTATTGCTCCATGCTATATTATTTACTGTTTTGAATGTTTATGGGCTTTATTATACACTTTTATATCATTTTTGTGACTAACCTATTAACCCAGAGCCCAGTGCCAGTTTTTGTTTTTACCCTGTTTTAGGGTTTCGAAGAAAAGGAAAACCAAACGAAGTCCAATTGACCTGAAACTTCACGGAACTCATTTTTAGAAGGAAAGAAGCCTAGAAGACTTGGAGTGCACGTCGGGGGATCTGCGAGGAGGCCACGAGGCAGGGGGGCACGCCCACCCCCTGGGCGCGCCCTCCACCCTCGTGAGCCCCTTGTGGGCCCCCTGACATACTTCTTCCGCCTATATATCTCCATATACCCTAAAAACATCCGTGAGCACAATAGATCAGAAGTTCCGCCGCCAGAAGCCTCCGTAGCCACCGAAAGCCAATCTAGACCCGTTCCGGCACCCTGCCGGAGGGGGCAATCCTTCTCCAGTGGCCATCTTCATCATCCCGGAGCTCTCCATGACGAGGAGGGAGTAGTTCTCCCTCGGGGCCGAGGGTATGTACCAGTAGCTATGTGTTTGATCTCTCTCTCGTGTTCTTGAGGTGATACGATCTTGATGTATCACGAGCTTTGCTATTATATTTGGATCCTATGATGTTTCTTCCCCCCTCTACTCTCTTGTAATGAATTGAGTTTCCCCTTTGGAGTTATCTTATCGGATTGAGTCTTTAAAGATTTGAGAACACTTGATGTATGTCTTACTGTGAGTATCTGTGGTGACAATGGGATACCACATGATTCACTTGATGTATGTTTTGGTGATTAACTTGCGGGTTCCGCCCATGAACCTATGCATAGGGGTTCGCACACGTTTTCGTCGTGATTCTCCGGTAAAACTTTGGGGCACTCTTTGAGGTTCTATGTGTTGGTTGAATAGATGAATCTGAGATTGTGTGATGCATATCGTATAATCATACCCACGGATACTTGAGGTGACATTAGGGTTTTGGTTGATTTGTGTCTTAAGGTGTTATTCTAGTAGGAACTCTAGGGCTGTTTGTGACACTTATAGGAATAGCCCAACGGATTGATTGGAAAGAATAACTTTGAGGTGGTTTCGTACCCTACCATAATCTCTTCGTTCGTTCTCCGTTATTAGTGACTTTGGAGTGACTCTTTGTTGCATGTTGAGGGATAGTTATATGATCCAATTATGTTATTATTGTTGAGAGGACTTGCACTAGTGAAAGTATGAACCCTAGGCCTTGTTTCCTAGCATTGCAATACCGTTTACTCTCACTTTTATCATTAGTTACCTTGCTGTTTTTATATTTTCAGATTACAAAAACTATTATCTACCATCCATATACCACTTGTATCATCATCTCTTCGCCGAACTAGTGCACCTATACAATTTACCATTGTATTGGGTGTGTTGGGGACACAAGAGACTCTTTGTTATTTGGTTGCAGGGTTGCTTGAGAGAGACCATCTTCATCCTACGCCTCCTACGGATTGATAAACCTTAGTCACCCACTTGAGGGAAATTTGCTACTGTCCTACAAACCTCTGCACTTGGAGGCCCAACAACGTCTACAAGAAGAAGGTTGTGTAGTAGACATCAGTCTTGGAGTCCGGTCATCTGGCCGATGATGTGGGTGCGCTGCTGCGGCGGCAGCACCCGGCGCCTGATGAAGTCAATGATGAGGTTGGTGCCAGTGAGCCCTTCTCGCTCTCTCATCTCTGACATCCGCTTGCATGGTTTGAGCACCTCCTGCGACAGGTGTTAGGGATAATAACCCCAGTTTTGTTTTGCCCGCGGCGGCGCATTGACGAAGGGCGGCAGGTTGATGCATTCCACGCCGAGGTTGCGGATGTAGAAGAAAGAGTTCTGCCACTTGTTGGCAGAGTCCTCCAGGGGAATTTTGGGGTAGTCAGCGCCCATACACTTGTAGATGACAGCGGCGGCACAGTCAGACATCTCCCCGGCCTTCGGCCCCTGCTGCTTCAAGGAGAAGAAGCGCACCGAGAGATCGATTGAAGGCTTGACCCCTAGGTACCCCTCACAGAGGGTGACGAAGCCGGAAAGCTGCATGATGGCGCCCACGCCAAGATGATGTGGATGGAGCCCAAAGAATTCCAGGAAGCCGCGGAAGAAGCTGCTCGCAGGAAGGCCGAACCCGCACTTGAAGTGCGGGTAGAACACCATGTGCTCTATGCCTTCGGGCTGCAGCTCCGGCTTGCCCTGCGGCAGGCGCACGACGACCTCCGTCTCCCCGGCAAGTGCTTGGCAGTGCGAAGATATGTGATGTCGTCCATGGTGACGGTCGAGCCCATCCATGAGCCCGAAGGAAGCGCCATCGGCAAAGATGAAGGAAAAGAGAGGTGAAGAAGAATGGCGATAGAGCTCTGCTCGAAGCAGCGGGCGTCGCGGCAGGCGGTCGTCAGAAAGAGCACAAAGAGGATGAAGAGGCAAGGGAGCGCGAGCGAGAATGGTTTCCGCCACTCCCCTCCCCTCCCCCCCCAATTTATTAGCCACGGTTCGAAACATGGGGAAGTTGGATCGTTTGCGCTCGCCCCTCCCACTTCCCCGCAATAAGTGCGCACGTATGCATGCAATAGCTGCCTCGCGAATGGCAACTGACTTGCGGACACTACAATAAATCCGCGTGCATGGGATGAGGGCGCGCGGTGGAGGGGCCCAGCGCGTCGCTCTGTCATGTCGCACGTGTGGCCTGTCAGGCCCCTCCGGCTTCCAGGCGCCACATGGCGCCCTCGCGAAGCCCAAAAGATTGCCTCAAGATTCGACTGACTCTTTGGTTTCCCGCCCCTACTAGGATGCCGCGATCCGGCTTCTGGAAGCCGGCACATAGTGGGTGTCGCCGGACCCGGCGGTCACGAAATTCGCCTCCTCGAGGGGGGGGACTGCGAAGGCCCTCCCGCTCGAAGACGATGGACCTTCACAGCTTCGGGGACTACTATCGGGGGGATGAACCCCAGGCAGGCAACGGAACCCGAATCCTTTTGAAAAACAACGGGGCCAGCAACGCCCCTTAAGCCGGCTCACGTTTGGCCGGGTTGCTCAACCCGGCCCCAATAGCTGGCACACGACGGACAAACCAGGCATACCAAGACTTCTCCAACAAGACAGATCCCCTTTGGCGTGTTCCTAAAACCGGCCGTGGGTCAGCTCCCATCCCATCCCGGTCGTACGATGGGACGAGTCTTCATTCAAGGACAAGCAAGGCAATAGTGCCTGAGGGAGTCCTGGATTAGGGGGTATCCGGACAGCCGGATTATATCCTTTGGTCGTACTGTTGGACTATGAAGATACAAGATTGAAGACTTCGTCTCGTGTCCGGATGGGACTCTACTTGGCGTGGAAGGCAAGCTAGGCAATGCGGATATGTATATCTCCTCCTTTGTAACCGACCTTGTGTAACCCTAGACCCCTCCGATGTCTATATAAACCGGAGGGTTTTAGTCCGTAGGACAACATACAATCATACCATAGGCTAGCTTCTAGGGTTTAGCCTCTCCAATCTCGTGGTAGATCAACTCTTGTAATACCCATATCATCAAGAATAAATCAAGCAGGACGTAGGGTTTTACCTCCATCAAGAGGGCCCGAACCTGGGTAAAACATCGTGTCCCCTGCCTCCTATTACCATCCACCTTAGATGCACAGTTCGGGACCCCCTACCCGAGATCCGCCGCTTTTGACACCGACATTGGTGCTTTCACTGAGAGTTCCTCTGTGACGTTACCGTAAGGAAGGATGCCTCATCTCGTTGTTAAAAACAACATTACCGCCGGGAGAGCTCTGGCTGTGGCCAAACTCTACGGCTAGGAAGGTTATCATGACTGCCTATTCGGCCACTGCACCGACGATGACTTCTCGGGTCATCAAAAACAGCCTCCACGTCGGCTCGGAATTTGTCGAGCAGATGGATCCAATGGATCTCTCCTCCCTAAACGAACTCTTGGATCACATCACCGCCTTGGGAATCGCTATGGACTATGATCGGATTGGGCTTAAACCCGATCAAAGGGAGATTAACTCCCCATCAGTCACCCATCATGTTGCGGTGGTGGAGGAACAATGCGGCAACTCTCCCTCTATTTTGAGGACTAACTATGTCCGGATTCATGAGCTCTCCGAGCCGGATACCCTCTTACGGGAGGACATCACCCAAGCCCTGAACCTAGAATCAGGCAGCGGGCCAGACTTATCAGGCAGCACTCCGAAACCTGAACTTCCAAGATTGGAAACTCCTCGGCCCCTGGGTCTTAGATCGGGTAGGGGTTCGGACTCAAATCCACCCACCCACCCAGACATAAACGATCTTTCCCACATCAGGCAAGATCCCCATGAAACAGTACATCATTATTGGGCCAGATTCCTCCTTGTGATGAACAAGGTTAAGGATTGTCGCGAGGAAGATGCAATCTCACTTTTCTGCAACAATTGCACGGACAAGGGAATCCTTAACACCTTAAGTCGCCGTGACATATCACGCTTCGCTGACTTGGCGTCCATAATAAGAAAGTACTGTGCGATGGAAAGCGCCTGGAAAACCGAAACAAAATTTTGGGATAATCCGGCTCCGAATATACACCTGGTCCGAAGTAAAAGGGTGCACTATCATAAGACACCGAGCTAGTTGCAAAGAAACAAAAACCCTCTACAGGGCATGGAACCGTACTGGAGGGATGGCTTAACAGACCCTGCAAAATTCATAGTACAGCAGATACAATACCAACACACAGCCTTAGAGCATGTTGTATACTCCGGCAGGTAGCCAAAAGTGGAGAGGATCTTCTTATCCCAAACGCCACAGAGCACCATCCCGTGGATAACAATACGGTGTTAACAGTCTTTGAGACCTTCGCGTAAAATAATAGGCGCAAGCGAACACTCCGCAGCATGGCCGAAATCTGCCACGTAGCAGCAATAAATCCATGGAGTGACACGGCTATTACCTTCAATGCCAGTGACGAACCTAAATTCCAAACAGCCCGAGCACCAGCCACACTGGTCCTCAGTCCAATTGTGGACGGCTTCGACTCACCAAAGTACTCATGGACGGCGGCAGCGGATTAAACCTCATCTATGAGGAAACTCTTCAAAAAATGGAAATAGACTGGAACCGCATTGAGCAAAGTAGCACAACCTTCAGGGGAATCATACCCAGTCGGGAGGCACGATGCACTGGGAAAATCACACTAGATGTGGTATTCGGTACGCCAAAGAACTATAGGTCCGAAGAAATTACATTTCAAGTGGCCCTGTTCAGCAGTGGATACCACGCCCTTTTAGGACGTGAGGCGTTCACGATCTTCCAAGCCATACCCCATTATGGGTACATGAAGCTCAAAATGCCGGGGCCCAACAGAATCATCACCCTCGCCAGTGATCCGGACACAGCACTCCGCACCAAAAACAAAACAGCCGCACTGGCCCTCGAGGCATTATCCGAAGCCCTCTCGGCCGAGGAATTAACCACGCTACGCTCCATAGTGGACAGGGACGACGTGATACTCGATAAGAGATCCAAGTGCACCTCTTTTAAACTAGTGGATGAAATAGTCAAATTCCAAGTCCACCCAAAGGACCCTACAAAAACAGCCTCCATCGGGGCACAGTTAAACCCCGCTGTGGACGCCGCACTACAAGAGTTCCTGCGCGAGAATTGGGACATATTCGCCTGGCATCCCTCAGACATGTCAGGAATCCCACGCAGGCTAGCCGAGCATAGCCTCAATATCCTAAAGGGATTCAAGCCGGTCAAGCAAGCTCTTCGGCGTTTCTCCGAACCTAAGAGACAGGCCATGTGAGAGGAACTAGCCAAGTTATTGGAGGCCGGATTCATCAGAAAATAAAACACCCAGACTAGCTAGCAAACCTGGTGATGGTACCAAAGAAGGATAAATCTTGGCGCCTTTGTGTCGATTTCAAGGACCTCAATAAAGCTTGCCCAAAGGATCCCTTCCCCTCCCCCGCATCGATCAAATTATTGATGCTACCGTAGGACACGAGTCATTGTGTTTCCTCGACGCATACTCCGGTTACCACCAAATCAAGATGGCGGAGTCCGACCAAGCCGCAACGACATTCATCACACCATACGGTCCCTTCTGTTTCAACACAATGCCTTTTGGGCTCAAAAAGCCGGCGCAACATATCAGCGCATGATTCAGACATGTCTGGATAAACAAATCGGCAAAACAGTAGAGGCATACATAGACGATGTGGTTGTCAAAACCAAACACGTCAACTCTTTGATAGACGACTTGAGGCTCACATTCGACAACCTCTGAACATACGACATCAAGCTCAATCCGGAAAAATGTGTTTTCGGCGTACCAGCCGGAAAGCTCCTGGGTTTCATTGTCTCCAGTAGAGGTATTGAAGCTAATCCAAGCTTTGTCACAGTTGGCTACCCCAACAGACCTCAAACAAATCCAGAAGTTAACTGGATGCGTGGTGGCTCTAAGCCGCTTTATCTCCCGCTTAGGAGAAAAGGCTTTACCCCTTTATCGCCTCCTTCGGTGCACCAAACACTTCGAGTGGATGGACGCTGCCATAGCCTGATTGGAAGAAATAAAGGCCATTTTGGCAACCAACCCAATCCTGGCCGCGCCAAACATCGGCGAACCAATGTTGTTGTACATTGCGGCAACTCATCAAGTTGTAAGCGCAGTGCTCGTCGTCAAACGAGAAGCTGACGGACATAAATTCCCTCTTCAAAAGCCGGTATACTATGTATCCACTGTCCTCACTCCATGCAAATCACGGTACCCACATTATCGAAAGATAGCCTATGCGGTATTCATGGCATCCCGGAAGCTGCGACACTACTTTGAAGAGTGTTCGATTACAGTAGCCTCGGAAGTGCCACTTAATGATATTATAAACAACCGCGACGCTACGGGCCGGATTTCCAAATGGGCCATTGAGCTCCTCCCGTTCGACATAACATACAAACCTCGACGAGCCATTAAGTCACAAGTATTGGCCGACTTTGTCGCCGAATGGACGGAGGCCGAACTCCCTAAAGAGTACGGCGCATACTCCAATTGGATCATGCACTTCAACGGTTCTAAAATGCTGGCTGGTCTAGGGGCTGGTGTCACCCTGACGTCCCCAACCGGAGATATCGTTCAGTACGTATTGCAAATATTGTATACAGACTCCAACAACGCAGCCGAATACGGAGCTCTGTTGCATGGTCTTCGGATGGCAGTCTCCATGGGCATTCAACGCCTGGAGGTGCGTGGGGATTCAAACCTCGCAATATCCCAAATAAATGGAGACTTTGATGCCAAGGATCCGAAAATGGCGGCCTACCGAAACGCCGTCCTAAAAATGTCAGCTCGGTTCGAGGGGCTAGAATTCCACCATGTGGCTAGGGAAAACAATCAGGCGGCGGATATCCTCGCCCGCATCGGCGCAAAATGTGATGCGGTCCCCCCCCCCCAACATATTTTTGGACAGGCTGTTCAAGCCATCCGTAGTATGGGAAGGGGACACCGGTAACAATAGTCCGGACCCGGCCAAAATACCCGATACCGAACACTCTGACACAATCGGAGGCTCCGCCACCGGAATAACACCTTCAGCCCACGTAATAATGGCCATCATAGCCCCATGGACAGAACCATTCCTGGCCTACCTAACTAGGTAGGAACTTCTGGAGGACCAAAATGAGGCACGCTGCATAGTGCGGTGATCTAAGGCCTACAGGGTCCATGAGGGAGAATTGTATAAAAAAACACTACCGGAGTCCTTCAAAGGTGCATCTCCGAAGAGGAAGGGCGGAACCTTTTGGTAGAAATTCACGCTGGACTCGGCGGTCACCACGCCGCAGCCCAGGCTCTTGTAAGCAAGGCCTTCCATACAGAATTCTATTGGCCAACGGCCCGGGCAGATGCACAGGACTTGGTCCAACATTGCACCGGTTGCCAGCTCTTTGCAAATCAAAGCCACATGCCACCCACCGCCCTCCAAACAATCCCCATTACGTGGCCCTTCGCGGTCTGGGGGCTTGACATGGTTGGACCCCTTAAAGGGGGAACCCACAAGAAAAAATACTTACTAGTCATGGTGGATAAATTCACCAAATGGATAGAGGCCAAACCTGTTAAAACAGCAGAATCCGGACCGGTGATGGACTTCATATCCGGGGTCATACACCGTTATGGCGTCCCCCACAGCATCATCACTGACAACGGCACGAACTTCACTGCCGATGAGGTAAAACTCTGGTGCAGCAAAATGGGCATCAAGCTCGATTATGCTTCAGTCTATCACCCACAAACCAATGGCCAAGTTGAGCGAGCAAATGGTCTTATAATGAGCAGCATTAAACCCAGATTAGTGTGTTCCTTAACGGAGTCTAACACGCACTGGGTAGAGGAGCTCGACTCCGTACTCTGGGGGCTGCGGACCACGCCGAATCGTAGTACGGCACAGAGGCAGTCTTGCCCTATGACATAATTCATGACTCACCTCGAGTGCGCATGTACGAAGAAAGAGAAGCCGAGCTCGATCGGTAGGACAGTCTGGACACCCTGGCGGAGGAGCGCGATGTAGCAAAAGCCCGTTCCGCATTTTATCAGCAACAGGCTCGCAGATACCAAAGTAGAGAAGTATGGGCCAAAACTTATAACGTTGGCGAACTAGTTCTACGCCTGCCGGATAAGAAAAAGAACAAGCTCGAGCCCAAATGGGAAGGTCCCTTCATTATTGACCAAGTTCTGACCGGTGGAGCGTACCGACTGCGGGATGCATCGACTAATCGACTCGAGCCGAACCCATGGAACGCGGCTAGGCTCCGAAGATTCTACGCCTATCGCCGGACTCTATGTTCGTCTCCTTCCTCTATCCATTTTTTGCATATACATTATCTGCCTTGTTTTTCTTTCTCTCTTTCTTTTATTCCTTCTTTAGGCCTTCAAAGGCCAACTTGTGCCTCGCTTGCACATTATAGATGCGCTAGCCGCGCTCATCATACCTGGGGGCTTCTTTAACAGAAGCTTATTTATTTATCTGAGCCTCGTGCCCCGCACATGTGTTATGCTTCCGCATGTACCTTTTTCGCCATTATATGCATCGATATGACTTAAGTTTTGGCCAAGCTGGGTTGCCTGGCTCTTGTATTTATGACCTATGATCCCGTTAATTCGGCTAGGGCATAAGGGGAGCACCTCTGCGATTGTTACTACCGGGTCAGCCGGATGTGTACCTTAGACTGGGTGAAGCCGAAAGCTAGCGTTCTTAAGGGAATATTCGGTCGGTGAACAAAAGATGATTTTTATTTATTTTCCATATCTCCCCCAGATGTTTTTCCTGCGTTTCCTATCGCAGTCCGGACATGCACTTTAGGGCATGCTTACCCAGGGAAAGGAACCCTTAACGGAACTATTCTCCCTAGAAGATGTTTCTTACTACCCATGTAATATAACATAACTAGTTGGGCACTTGTCTGTTCAAGCACTAATGACCCCTATGCCTGGTCTCCACGCATACCCTGGTTCTTATATAACTGAGTGGGTATTCGGATACACCCCGGACTATCGGGTCCCGAGGTTGAAGCGAAAAGGTCCGCCAAGACAAATGATCTACAATCCGGCTAGAAGGCATTATACATGTCACTTTAATTACATAGTCATGCAGACTGACTAAATTCCTCTTCTATACCATCCAATAGGCGGTCTAGCCTACAATCCTGTTGGGAATACTTTGCGGCTAATTCTACTTGCCCATAAACTAAGCTAACAGGGATCTCTTTTCCGTCGGGCCCCATAGGTCTGACCTCGGCCATGTGATTTGGGTCAGCCTTGGTAAACCGCGTCTTCACCATGGCCCAGACTTCTCTGGCACGTTGACGGCAGGCTGATATCTTCCATAATCGGAAGCGCCGCCGTGCACCCTTGAGCTTCTCCGTAAGCTATGCAACGCCTTTTGGCAGGGAGACGGATGGCCATAATGCCTGGGCAACACCTTGCATCACCTGCAGAACTTGTTCGTGCAGATGTGAGAGCTCGGATAGAAGATCACCCGCAGACCCGGGCATTTCCTCCGCGGGACGACCCGTCAACATACCTACAGACATAATGCTGTTAGTCGGCTTCTTCGCCGAACTCCTTCAAAAGGATTCATTCAAGCACTTACTGAAAATGCCGCGTCGAAGCCGCTTATTCTCCTTCTCGGAGTCTGCAACCTGGGCTCGAACGTCTTTTAGTTCCACGCTCAGCTTGATATTGGCGTCTTGGAGATTTTTTTTCTCCCGCCTAACCTCAGTCAGCACGCGTTTTCTAGCCTCTAGCTGCCGCACGACATGCTAGTCCTCCGGATTTTCTCCGGATTCATCTGCAACATCTATTGTTAGATCTGCAGCCACGCCACACACTATATGGCAACCATCATTCTTTAAAGTAAATGTTACCAGTGGGGGACTTTTTCAGTTCCTTCAATGCGGCAACAGCGGCCCGTAGTTGGGTCTTGCATTCCTCCAGCTCCTGTGACAGCCTAGTATTCTTCTCTGTAAGAACCTGCACAATAAAGATGATCCTTAAATCAGTTCTGCTAACTATTTCAAGTCTCGGGGGCTACTGATACACATAAATCGTCAAATTTACTTACCCATACAACCTTTACATACTGATTCGTGGCTCTGGCTAGACCATCTTGAGCAGCCCGGAGGTACGCCTCTCCAGAATTGAAGGCATCAAATGCCTCTGGTGAGAAACAAGTGTCGTGGAGCATGGCCCAGCGGCGCCTATGATTCATGGTGCTTTCCACTTCTGAGTTTGTAGCAGATAATCTATCCGCATCCTCTGTAGGGGGATTATCCGGCGCCCGCCCCATATCGGCTTCCGCCTCTACGTCCGGTCCTGGCGCCCGACTGGTGGAAGCGTGATTAGAAACATCGTTGGACATATTCCGGCGAGTGTTTTTTCTGTTAAAGAAACACGGGTGTCATTACATTTCGAGAAAGACGAGAACCATGGAGCGGGGTTTCTATTATACCTTTGCGCCGGCGTCTCCATCCTGACGCCTTCTGTCACGACCGGTTTTCCAATAAAAATATTTATTGAGAAACCAATCTTTTGAGTCCAGTATGAGAGAAATCCTCCTCACTGGTAGACAATTTCTTGATACAATAAGCCAGTAGCATAAAATATATTACAGGGTCGAACTGCGGTTGCTCAACCAAATTATTACAAGCACGCCAATAATTATACATAATGGCGGACACGACACAGTGGTGTGGAGACATACTACTGACTCGAGGATAGGGCGGTGGTGGAAAAACACAGCGGGGAGAGAAATACAAGACTCTAAGTCTATCATCTCGTCGAGCGTCGAGGTGAGGCTCGATGAATTTATTTGGTAGCGGAAGCGGATATAAAACAGTGACCAAATCCAGGGTCGCACGAGACTGACTGGGACTCCTCTAAGTGTCGGACTCGCTATCGAACTCTTCATCCATGAAATCGCCTTCGTCAGCATCTGGCCAAATCAACAAGCCAGTGAGTACTTTGAAAGTACTCGTAAGACAGTTCGGACGTAAGATATAACAAATGCATGCATGGATGCGTCATGAATAAATTTACCAATGTTCATTCAAAAAATTATCATAACAAGGTAAGCAAAAGGGAAACGGCGGTAGTCCGCCTGAAATCCCAACAGAACATAAATAATTTCCGATCGGGTGTCTGAAGCGACGCCTCGAAAGGTGAACAAATAAATATATGAAAAAGCTGCCACAGTCGGGCGTCTTAGCGACACCACATAAAGGGCTAAAAAAAAGAAATACCTCAGTCGGACGTCGGGGCGACGTCACAGAAAGGGCTTGAAAAGAAATGCCACAGTCGGACGTCGGGGCGACATCACAGAAAGGGCTTGAAAAGAAATGCCACAGTCGGACGTCGGGGCGACATCACAGAAAGGGCTTGAAAAGAAATGCCACAGTCGGACGTCGGGGCGACATCACAGAAAGGGCTTTTATGGACAGATAAATAATAATCATAATAAACTTTTAATTCATAAGAATAAATGGGTTAGTCCATCCACAGGAATATCATTTAACCGGAATTAGCACTCATGCGAAACACCGGAGTCTCTGTCATCAACACTGTCATTGTTAGGACAAGATAATACGAATTTGGACATGGAATAGATGACGTGGAGGGATATATGACTCTGCAGAGTTTGTACAAAATTATTCCCACAGCCAACGGATTTCCGTAGTCACGAAGGACTAGTTCCGTTTACGGTATTTCGGAAGAAAACACAGCTAACCAGTACACACCCATCATACCTCTCTATGCTAGGAATCACCCTAGAAGTCGTCCAAGAAAAACTTTTGAGACGGGGAGATCACAATCTCGAATAGCATGGGATCAAATTTATATACGCGCGCTCTAAGGGGTGCCCCCCTCTCGGTCCCAACCGGAAACACCCATGCCCCCTGACCGGATGACTGGCTTTAATCCAGGGCCATGGAACCATCATCATGGCCTCTCCTTTTGGTGTGTACCAGAAAAGCGGTTTGCAACTTACTAAACCATATTCCTTGCGGAAAACATGTGGTAGTACAGGGAAGGAAATGAAAGGAACTGGACCGATACGGTTTGACACTGAAGTCACATAGTCCGGCATGAGACTGGCATGCTACAACACTGCCATCTCACCCATCCTCATGCCAACACATGGCCATTCATACTCACATCCATCCACTTATGGATCATCGAACTCACTTACCTCATTATCGCATAAAATGACATTCATCGATATGCTTATCAACATGCCATGAAACTAACTAAATGCAAAACATGCCAAGACACTCATCATATCAAAAGTTCAAACATGCTTGCCTGGTTCAGAGTAGTCGGAGCCTAGCTCGGTGAAGTTCACGGCTCCGTCACCTCCTTCGGTATCTACGGTATAAAGAAAATATATGTGCTATCGTGAATACCAAGGAGTGTACAGAACTAAGCTAACTGATAGAACTGCTGGTCTATCAGCTCCACGAATATAACCGGATCTTCTTCGAGTCCGGAGTCGAGGGCCCGGTCAGGGTCCTCTGGTTGTGGAGAAGGGCTGCTGACCTCCTTTATGGCTTTTCGCAGTTCCTGCCACAAAGTGGCAAGGTGAATATCTACGACAAAGAATGCGGGGAAAATGGGAGTAAGGAGATATAACTTACCCAGCTTGGAGGATTGTACATGGAGAATCCATCCCGTGGCTTGATGTGGATGAACTCCTCTTCCTCTCCCTTGAACAATTCGGACAGAATTTTTGCTAAAGCGGCAGCATTGTCCGGACCCTTACGCCCGCAGCGGGTGGCATCATCCACCCCGTTAAAACACCACAAGGGGTGCCCACGATATTGAAGTGGTTGCACTCCCCGCATTATGCAAATCAACATAACTTCGATTACTGTCAATCCTGATTGAGCCAGTGCTTTAATCCGGTTCATCAGGTAGAGGACTTCTCCATTGTCTTCCACCTGGGGGCTCCGTGGGCGCCAACTTTGGCGTTTCTTCAGAGGGGCATTACTGAACTCAGGAAGACCCCGCCGAACAGGGTCCGGAAGGGGAACATCCTCCATATAAAACCATTCCGAAGGCCAGTCTTCGGACGACTTCTTCAGGGTACCGGACAGGTATCCGGTACCGACGATGCGCCATATTCCGGCTCCGCCCACTTGATAAAGTGACCCCCTCTGTGTGCGAGGGACGAGGCAAAATAACCTTTTCCACAGCTCAAAGTGAGCCTCGCAGCCCAGGAACAACTCACAGAGAGCAACATAGCCGGTGATGTGTAGAATGGAGGCAGGGGTGAAATTGTGTAGTTGGAGGCCGTAGAACTCCAGGAGCCCGCAGAGGAACGGATGAATTGGAAATCCAAGTCCCCTTAATAAATAGGGAATAAGGCAGAACCGCTCCCTCGTAGAGGGACAGGGGAAGCTCTCTGCTTGCTCCCCGCCATTGTAGGTGGCAAGCTCGGCTCGAACGGGCACCATGTAAGCTGGAGGGAGGAATCCCTTAGTCTGCAGTTTGATTAATCGACTGTGTGGGATGGAACACCTCCCCCAATCACCGGGCTTAGGGCTAGGGGGGCGGGAGGAGGAGCTACGGAGGTCGGCCATGCTGGAATGGATCTTTCCGAAGCACGCTCTGATGGATTCTCGCTGGGGGAGAATGGTGTGGATCGGATCTGAGAATCCCCGTCCTTTTAATAGACAATTTATTTATCTGGCTAGGGGGGCGGATGTAAAAAAGCCCTGGCGCCTCGTATTCATTTGACGCGTGGAAAATAGCTCTTATTGGGCACAGAAGCCAAGAGGTCCAAACATTTATGGGGCCGGACACTGCTTTACAAACGTTCGAAATATGGAGAAGAACCCGCCTTGCAATGCCGAAGACAACACTGCGCGTCGGACTCGTTGTCATTGAAGCCTAGTTCGGGGGCTACCGAGGGAGTTCTGGATTAGGGGGTGTCCGGACAGTCGGATTATATCCTTTGGCCAGACTGTTGGACTATGAAGATACAAGATTGAAGACTTCGTCTCGTGTCCGGATGGGACTCTACTTGGCGTGGAAGGCAAGCTAGGCAATGCGGATATGTATATCTCCTCCTTTGTAACTGACCTTGTGTAACCCTAGCCCCCTCCGGTGTCTATATAAACCAGAGGGTTTTAGTCCGTAGGACAACATACAATCATACCATAGGCTAGCTTCTAGGGTTTAGCCTCTCCGATCTCGTGGTAGATCAACTCTTGTAATACCCATATCATCATGAATAAATCAAGCAGGACATAGGGTTTTACCTCCATCAAGAGGGCCCGAACCTGGGTAAAACATCGTGTCCCCTGCCTCCTGTTACCATCCGCCTTAGACGCACAGTTCGGGACCCCCTACCCGAGATCCGCCAGTTTTGACACCGACAGTGCCCCTCCCATGCCTCTGGTCTGCCAGGGCGTGGCAACAGTGCCCCACCTACCCGCTGACTAGGGCCGGTGTGGCTACAGTGCACCCGACGTCATTGCTGATGCCAGCAAGCGGCGACCTGACAGAGCGCCACTGTAGCAGGCTCAACCGGGCCACTCCCTGACGATCGACAAGATGTCGAACAGTGCCCCTAGGCACGTGGGGCCCGCACCCGGAGAACCCGGCGACCCCTTACACCCGACGGGTCCCAGCACCGGCTTCCCGGACAATGACAACCCAATCCCATGGCCTTGTAACATTACCATTGTACCCCTAGGGGGTTGGCCTATAAAACCCCCAGGAGCCCTCATGCATACGGGCACGACGAAAACGATAGCGATCAGAGACACACTCACACATCAGACTAGCCACACACACGCACCAGGAGAAGGAGCGGCCTAAGCCTTGGCCTGCCTTCCTTCTTCCTCCATACAGCTTTAGGAGCAGCTCAGTACCATTACATATAAACTACATTCGGCAGGACTAGGGGTGGTATCTCTCTAGAGAGCCCCGAACCTGGGTATGTCTTGCGTCCCGCGCTCGCTCATGCTGACCTCGCCTCTAGGGCCCACTAGTGCCCTCGAGCCTCCTCCTCTCTTTAGCCATCCCTTGGCAACTGCCGTGTGCCCACCACGACACTATCTATAGACCTCAACTTGTCACAAAAGGTTTTCGACAAGTTCAAAGAGTTGACTACAATGAGATTTTCTCACCCGTAGCGATGCTTAAGTCTGTCTGAATCATGTTAGCAATTGCCACATTTTATGAAATCTGGCAAATGGACGTCAAAACTGCATTCCTTAATGGATATCTTAAAGAAGAGTTGTATATGATGCAACCAAAAGGTTTTGTCGATCCTAAAGATGCTAACAAAGTGTGCAAGCTCCAGCGATCCATCTATGGACTTGTGCAAGCATCTCGGAGTTGGAATATACACTTTGATGAGGTGATCAAAGCATTGGTTTTATACAGACTTCCGGAGAAGCCTGTATTTACAAGAAAGTGAGTGGGAGCTTTGTAGCATTTCTGATATTATATATGGATGACATATTGTTGATCGAAAATGATGTAGAATTTCTGGATAGCATAGAGAATATTTGAATAAGAATTTTTCAAAGAAAGACCTTGGTGAAGCTGCTTACATATCGGGCATCAATATCTATAGAGATAGATCAAGACGCTTGATAAGACTTTTGATGATTACATACCTTAAGATTTTGAGGTAGTTCAAAATAGATCAGTCAAATAAGGAGTTCTTGCCTGAGTTATAAGGTATGGAGTTGAGTAAGACTCAAAGCCCGACCATGGCATAAAAATATAGAGAGAATGGAAGTCATTCCCTATGCCTTAGGCATAGGTTCTATAAAGCATGCCATGTTGTGTACCATACCTAATGTGTGCCTTGCCACGTTTATGGCAAGGGGGTACAAGAGTGATCCAGGAGTGGATCACTGGAGATCGGTCAAAATTATCCTTAGAGGAATAAGGTAAAGTTTCTCGATTGTGGTGGTGATAAAGAGTTCGTCGTAAAGGGTTATGCCGATGCAAGTTTTGACACTAATCCAGATGACTCTGGATGCGTATTGAACATAGGATCAACTAGCTAGAGTAGCTCTATGCAGAGCATTGTAGACATAGAAATTTGCAAAGTGCACAGGGATCTGAATGTTGCAGACCCGTTGACTAAAAACTCTCTCACAAGCAAAACATGATCATACATCAGAGTGTTAATCACATAAACGATGTGAACTAGATTATTGACTCTAGTAAACTCTTTGGATGTTAATCACATGGCGATGTATACTAGATTATTGACTCTAGTGCAAGTGGGAGACTGAAGGAAATATGCCCTAGAGGCAATAATAAAGTTGTTATTTTATATTTCCTTATTCATGATAAATGTTTATTATCCATGCTAGAATTGTATTGACAGGAAACCTTAATACATGTGTGAATACATAGACAAACACTGAGTCCCTAGTGAGCCTCTACTTGACTAGCTCGTTGATCAAAGATGGTTAAGGTTTCCTAACCATGGACATGAGTTGTCATTTGATAACAGGATCACATCATTAGGAGAATGATGTGATGGACTTGACCCATCCATTAGCTTAGCATTATGATCGTTCAGTTTTATTGCTATTGCTTTCTTCACGCCAAATAAATATTCCTTCGACTATGAGATTATGCAACTTCCGGATACAGGAGGAATGCCTTGTGTGCTATCAAACGTCACAATGTAACTGAGTGATTATAAATATGCTCTATAGGTATCTCCGAAGGTGTTTGTTGGGTTGGCATAGATTGAGATTAGGATCTGTCACTCCGAGTATCGGAGAGGTATCTTTGGGCCCTCTCAGTAATGCACATCATAGTAAGCCTTGCAAGCAAAGAGACTAATGAGTTAGTTACAAGATGATGTATTACGGAACGAGTAAATAGACTTGCTGGTAACGAGATTGAACTAGGTATGTGGATACCGACGATCGAATCTCGGGCAAGTAACATACCGATGACAAAGGGAATAACGTATGTTGTCATAACGGTTCGACCGATAAAGATCTTCATAGAATATGTAGGAGCCAATATGAGCATCCAGGTTCTACTATTGGTTATTGACAGGAGAGGTGTCTCGGTCATGTCTACATAGTTCTCGAACCCGTAGGGTCCGCACGCTTAACGTCCGATGACGATTTAGTATTATATGAGTTATGTGATCTGGTGACCGAATGTTGTTTGGAGTCCTAGATGAGATCACGGACATGACGAGGAGTCTCGAAATAGTTGAGAGGTAAAGATTGATATATAGGACGATGGTATTCAGACACCGGAAGTGTTCTGGAAGGTACCAGGTACATATGGGCCGACCTAAGTGGAGAAGGAAAAGGGGAGGAGGAAAGGGAATAGAGGGAATAGGATTCCCCCTTCCTTACCCCTCTCCCCTCTTTTCTTCCCCCTTCCGGAAATAAGGAAGGGGGAGGCTAAATTGGGTGAGGTCCCCAAGTAGGATTCCTCCTACTTGGGGTGCCACATGGCCTCTCCCCTCCCCCTCCCACCTATATATACGTGGGGAGGGGGCGCCAAGAACACACACCAACAATTGTTAGCCGTGTGTGGCGCCCCCTCCATAGTTTACGCCTCGGTCATATCTTCATAGTGCTTAGGCGAAGCCCTGTGCGGATCACTTCACCATCACCATCACCACGCCATCGTGCTGACGGTACTCCCCCTCGACACTTTGCTGGATCAAGAGTTCGAGGGACGTCATCGAGTTGAACGTGTGCAGAACTCGGAGGTGTCATACGTTCAGTGCTTGATCGGTCGAAACAAGAAGTTCGACTACATCAACCACATTGTCAAACGCTTCCGCTTTCGGTCTACGAGGGTACGTGGACACACTCTTCCCCTCTCGTTGCTATGCATCTCCTAGATAGATCTTGCATGAGTGTAGGAATTTTTTTGAAATTTCATGCTGTGTTTCCCAACACTGGCAAGGCAATTATGTCTTCTCAAAATAACATGGCCAAAGAAAGCTTATTCCTACAAAATCATATAGTTTGGCTATGCTCCATCGTCATCACACAAAATATTCAAATCATGCACAACCCCGATGACAAGCCAAGCAATTGTTTCATACATTTGATGTTCTCAAACCTTTTAAACTTTCATGCAATACATGAGCGTGAGCCATGGACATAGCACTATAGGTGGAATAGAATATGATGGTTGTGGAGAAGACAAAAAGAGGGAGATAGTCTCACATCAACTAGGCATATCAACGGGCTATGGAGATGCCCATCAATAGATATCAATGTGAGTGAGTATGGATTGCCATGCAATGGATGCACTAGAGCTATAAGTTTATGAAATCTCAAAAAGAGAACTAAGTGGGTGTGCATCCAACTTGCTTGCTCATGAAGACCTAGGGCAATTTGAGGAAGCTCATCATTGGAATATATAAGCCAAGTTCTATAATGAAAAATTCCCACTAGCATATGAAAG
Organism: Triticum aestivum; assembly: GCF_018294505.1. NCBI lineage: Eukaryota > Viridiplantae > Streptophyta > Magnoliopsida > Poales > Poaceae > Triticum > Triticum aestivum. Next base: position 101,264,517 of record NC_057803.1, read on the forward strand.
TGATAACATAGGAGACTCTCTATCATGAAGATCATGGTGCTACTTTGAAGCACAAGTGTGCAAAAAGGATAGTAACATTGCCCCTTCTCTCTTTCTCTCTCTTTTTATCTCTTTTTTATTCTCCTTTCTCTTTTTTTGGAGACTCTTTTGGCCTCTCTTATTTTATTTCCTCACATGGGACAATGTTCTAATAATGACATCACACTTCTATTTACTTACAACTCAAAAATTACAACTCGATACTAGAACAAAATATGACTCTATATGAATGCCACCGGCGGTGTACCGGGATGTGCAATGACTCAAGAGTGACATGTATAAACAATGATGAAAGGTGGCTTTGCCACAAATACGGTGTCAACTACATGATCATGCAAAGCAATATGACAATGATGAAGTGTGTCATAATAAACGGAACGGTGGAAAGTTGCATGGCAATATATCTCGGAATGGCTATGGAAATGCCAGAATAGGTAGGCATGATGGCTGCTTTAAGGAAGGTATATAGTGGGTTTAAGGTACCGGCGAAAGTTGTGTGACACTAGAGAGGCTAGCAATGGTGGAAGGGGGAGAGTGTGTATAATCCATGGACTCAACATTAGTCATAAAGAACTCACATACTTATTGCAAAAATCTGTTATTCATCGAAACAAAGTACTACGCGCATGCTCCTAGGGGGGATAGATTGGTAGGAAAAGACCATCGCTCATCCCAGACCATCACTCATAAGGAAGACAATCAAAAAATATCTCATGCTCCAACTTCGTTACATAACGGTTCACTATACGTGCATGCTACGGGACTCACAAACCATAACACAAGTATTTTCTCAAATTGACAATTACTCACTATCATGACTCTGATATCACCATCTTTATATCTCAAAACAATCATAAGGAATCAAACTTCTCATAGTATTCAATGCACTTTATATGAACGTTTTTATTATATCCCTCTTGGATGCCTATCATATTAGGACTAAATTTATAACCAAAGCAAATTACCATGCTGTTTAAAGACTCTCAAAATAATATAAGTGAAGCACGAGAGTTCGATAATTTCCATAAAATAAAACTACCGTCGTGCTCTAAAAATATATAAGTGAAGCACTATAGCAAAATTGCCTAGCTCAAAAGATATACGTGAAGCACATGGAGTATTCTAATAAATCACGATTCATGCATGTCCCTCTCAAAAGGTGTGTACAGTAAGGATGATTGTGGCAAACTAAAAAGCAAATACTCAAATCATACAAGACGCTCCAAGCAAAACACATATCATGTGGTGAATAAAAATATAGCCTCAAGTAAAGTTACCGATAGACGAAGACGAAAGAGGGGATGCCTTCCGGGGCATCCCCAAGATTAGGCTCTTGGTTGTCCTTGAATATTACCTTGGGGTTCCTTGGGCATCCGCAAGCTTAGGCTCTTGCCTCTCATTATTCCATAGTCCATCAAATCCTTACCCAAAACTTGAAAACTTCACAACACAAAGTTCAACAGAAAATCTCATAAGCTCCGTTAGTATAAGAAAATAAATCACCACTTTTGGTACTGTTGTTAACTCATTCTTTATTTATATTGTTGTAATATCTACTGTATTCCAACTTTTCCATGGTTCATACCCCCAATACTACTCATAGAATCATCAAAATAAGCAAACAACACAAAGAAAACAAAATCTGTCAAAACAAAACACTCTGTAGCAATCTGTAACTCTCGAATACTTCTGTAACTCCAAAAATTCTTAAAACTTAGGACAACCTAAGCAATTTGTTTATTAACCTTCTGCAAAAAGAATTAGTATTTTAACACGCTTTGACTTAAAATGAGAATTGTTTTCCTGAGCATAAAAGTTTCTATTTTTCAGCAAGATCAAATCAACTATCACCGTAAGCCATCCCAAAGGTCTTACTTGGCACAAACACTAATTATAACACAAAAGCCACATCTAACCAGAGGCTAGATGAATTATTTATTCAAAAACAGAAAGGAAATATATTGGGTTGACTCCCAACAAGCGCTTTTCTTTAAAGCCTTTTAGCTAGGCATTGATGATTTTAATGATGCTCACATGAAAGATAGCAATTGAAACACAAAGAGAGCATCATGTAGCATGTGAAAAATACATCTAAGTCTAACATACTTCCTATGTATAGGCATCTTATAGGCAGACAAATTATCAAGACAAGGAAAAACTAGCATATGCAAGGAATAAGAAAGAAACAATAGCAATCTCAACATAATGGGAGGTAATTTTGTAACATGAAAATTTGTACAACCATATTTTCCTCTGTCATAATAATTACATGTGGGATCATAATCAAATTCAACAATATAACTATCACATAAAATATTCTCTTCATGATCCACATGCATGCAAAGTTGACACTCTTCCGAAATAGTGGGATTATCATAAAATAAAGTCATGACCTCTTCGAACCCACTTTTATCAAAAACATCATAAGATTGAACATTATCCAAATATGTGGGATCTAAAGTTGACACTCTTCCAAACCCACTTTCAATATTATTGCAAACATTATTATTAATCTCATATTCATCATGGGGATTAAATAAATTTTCAACATCATAAGAAGAATCACCCCAATTATGATCATTGCAACAAGTAGTAGACATAGCAAAATTAGCATTCCCAAGCTTAGGGTTTTGCATATTATTATCACAATTGACATTAATATAATTTATAATAACATCGTTGCAATCATGCTTTTGATTCAAGGAACTATCAAGTATGGGTGCAATAGTAATAATCTCATGTTTAACATAAGGAACTATAGCAAATTCATCTCCATAAATATTGGCATCATGGACACAAGAATAGCAAGCCTCATGTTCATCAAGGGATATTTCAATCAAATCATCGGAATCATAATTATCTATAGATTCATGCATATCATTATTTTCTTCCAAAGCAACGGTCATTCTCTCAATAAATTCTTTGGCATAGACATTATGAGCACAGTTCTCATAGAAATATTTAAGTATGTCAAAATTTTCAGATTAGTAGAGAGTAATATTATACTTTTCAATCAAAGAAGCAACTTCATAAGCACCCTTAAAAGCAACAAATTCTTCATTTTGTTCTATATTCATAGTAACTATAAACACCCTTTTCATAAGAAGATAAGATTTCGTTATCATTAAACTCACATAGGTAGGGAGGTGTTTTTAGGGTTCTTGGAGCAACAAGTAAAATCACAAATTTCACAAAGATTCCAAGCATAGCATAGCAAACAATTTATTTGATTCCATAAGAGCTTCCCTTTTTCAGACAAACGATGACGCACAAAATGAGCATGCTCATCTAAAGATTTTCCCTCAACTAAACTAGTTGGGGTTTCAGCACGAGCACATATGGATCGAAGATGACCCAAGTAGAAAACTTTGAGTGGATACATATCAATAGATTTTTAGCAAGCAAATAGAAGACACATGGCATGACAAGCAAAGATAGCAAATGAGCAAAAAGTCATACAGAAAGAAGATGAACGGAAGAAGGGTGAAGAAAAGGGCAAATCTTTTCAAAAATTGTTTCAGAAGTGGGGGAGAGGAAAACGAGAGGTGAATGGCAAATAATGTAATGCAAGAGATGTGAGTTTATGATGGGTACTTGGTATGTCTTGACTTGACGTAGATCTCACCGGCAACGGCGCCAGAAATTCTTCCTGCTCTTTCTTGAGCTTGCTTTGGTTTTCTCTTGAAGAGGAAAGGGTGATGCAGCAAAGTAGACATAAGTATTTCCCTCAGTTTGAGAACCAATGTATCAATCTAGTAGGTGACAATGCACAAATTACTAATACCAGCACAAACAATCAAAAACGCGATAAAGGGGTTGTCAATACCTTCACGATTACTTGCAAAAGTGAGATCTAATAGAGATAGATAAATAGTAAAGTAAATATTTTTGGTAGTTTTGGTTTATTGATCGAAAAGTAAAAGATTAAAAAATAGTAGATCGGAAACTAATATTGTAGATCGGAAAATTGTATGAAGGAAAATAGAAACTTATATGATGGAAAATAGACCCGAGGGCCATGGGTTTCACTAGAGGCTTCTCTCAAGATAGCAAATAATACAGTGGGTGACCAAATTACTGCCGAGCAATTGATAGAAAAACGCAAAGTTATGACGATATCTAAGGCAATGATCATGAATATAGGCATCACGTCCGTGTCAAGTAGACCAAGATGATTCTGCATCTACTACTATTACTCCACACATCGACCACTATCCAGCATGTAGCTAGAGTATTAAGTTCATAAAGAATGGAGTAACATTAAGTAAGATGACATGATGTAGAGGAATTAACTCAAGCAATATGATGAAAACCCCATCTTTTTATCCTCGATGGCAACAATACAATATGTGCCTTATCGCCCCTACTGTCACTGGGAAAGGACACCACAAGATTGAACCCAAAGCTAAGCACATCTCCCATTGCAAGAAAAACAAATCTAGTTGGCCAAACCAAACCGATAGTCCCAAGAGAATTACAAAGATATCAAATCATGCATAAAAGAATTCAGAGAAGATGCAAATAATATTCATAGATAAACTGATCATAAATCCACAATTCATTGGATCTCGGCAAACACACCGCAAAAAGTATTACGTCGAATAGATCTCCAAGAACTTCGAGGAGAACGTGGTATTGAGAATCAAAGAGAGAGAAGAAGCCATCTAGCTACTAGCTATGGACCCGTAGGTCTGTGGTGAACTACTCACGCTTCATCGGAAGGGTAATAGAGTTGATGTAGAAGCCCTCCGTGATCGAATCGCCCTCTGGCAGGATGCCGAAAAAGGTCCCTAGATGGGATCTCACGGGTACAGAAGGTTGTGGCAGTGGAAAAGTGTTTTTGTGGATGCCTCTGGTGGTTTGGGGGTATTTGGGAACATATAGGCGAAATAATTAGGTCAGGAGGGTCACGAGGGGCCCACAAGGATGGGGGCGCGCCCTACCCCTGGGGCGCCCTCCGTCCTTGTGGCCGCCTCGTGGCTCCTTGATGACCCACAACTATAGGGGATCTATCGTAGTCCTTTCGATAAGTAAGAGTGTCGAACCCAACGAGGAGCAGAAGGAAATGATAAGCAGTTTTCAGCAAGGTATTCTCTGCAAGCACTGAAATTATAGGTAACAGATAGTTTTGTGATAAGATAATTTGTAACGAGCAACAAGTAACAAAAGTAAATAAAGTGCAGCAAGGTGGCCCAATACTTTTTGTAGCAAAGGACAAGCCTGGACAAACTCTTATATGATGTAAAGCGCTCCCGAGGACACATGGGAATATCGTCAAGCTAGTTTTCATCACGTTCATATGATTCGCGTTCGGTACCTTGATAATTTGGTATGTGGGTGGACCGGTGCTTGGGTGCTGTCCTTACTTGGACAAGCATCCCACTTATGATTAACCTCTATTGCAAGCATCCGCAACTACAACAAAAGTACAAAGGTAAACCTAACCGTAGCATGAAACATATGGATCCAAATCAGCCCCTTACGAAGCAACGCATAAACTAGGGTTTAAGCTTCTGTCACTCTAGCAACCCATCATCTACTTATTACTTCCCAATGCCTTCCTCTAGGCCCAAATAATGGTGAAGTGTCATGTAGTCAACGTTCACATAACACCACTAAAGGAGAGACAACATACATCTCATCAAAATATCGAACGAACACCAAATTCACATGACTACTAATAGCAAGACTTCTCCCATGTCCTCTGGAACAAACGTAACTACTCACAAAGCATATGCATGTTCATAATCAGAGGGGTATTAATATGCATATAGGATCTGAACATATGATCTTTCACCAAGTAAACCAACTAGCATCAACTACAAGGAGTAATCAACACTACTAGCAACCCACAGGTACCAATCCCGGACTTGGAGACAAGAATTGGATACAAGAGATGAACTAGGGTTTTGAGAGGAGATGGTGCTGGTGAAGATGTTGATGGAGATTGCCCTCTCCTGATGAGAGGAACGTTGGTGATGACGATGGCGATGATTTCCCCCTCCCGGAGGGAAGTTTCCCCAGCAGAACAGCTCCGCCGGAGCCCTAGATTGGTTCCGCCAAGGTTCCGCCTCGTGGCTGCGGAGTCTCGTCCGGAAAGGTGGCTTATGATTATTTTTTTCTCATCGAAAGACTCCACATAGCAGAAGATGGGCATCGGAGAGCCACTAGGGGGCCCACGAGGTAGGGGGGCGCGCCTAGGGGGTAGGGCGTGCCCCCACCCTCGTGGGCAGGGTGTGGGCCCCCTCTGGAACTTCTTGCGCTTAGTATTTTTTATTTATTCTGAAAATGACTTGCATGAAGTTTCAGGACTTTTGGAGCTGTGCAGAATATGTATCTAATATTTACTCCTTTTCCAGCCCAGAATCCCAGCTGCCGGCATTATCCCTCTTTATGTAAACCTTGTAAAATAAGAGAGAATAGGCATAAGTATTGTGACATAATGTGTAATAAGAGCCCATAATGCAATAAATATCAATATAAAAGCATGATGCAAAATGGACGTATCAACTCCCCCAAGCTTAGACATCACTTGTCCTCAAGCGAAAGCCGAAATCGGAAAATATGTCCACATGTTTAGAGATAGAGGTGTCGATAAAAAATAAAATACGGACATGAGGGCATCATGATGATTCTTAGAACAACAACTTATATGATTATTGTCATATGATCTCTTATGCTAGAGTAACAATTCAATCACAATTTCAAGTATGAATCCTAAACTTCATTGAAAACTAACAAACTATAATCTCAGTCATTGAAGCAATTGCAATTTATCATAACATAGGAAAGAATCAATATAAGAGCTTTTCAGCAAGTCCACATACTCAACTATCATATAGTCTTTCACAATTGCTAACACTCACGCGATACTTATGGGTATGGAGTTTTAATCGGACACAGAGAAAGATGGGGGCTTATAGTTTTGCCTCCCAACATTTTACCTCAAGGGTAATGTCAACAATAATAGTTCATGAAAACTCACATCCAATTAGCCATATATACCAGGGTCTTTCCAACATATTGTGCTTACCAAAGGATAAAAATGTAAAAAGGAAAGGTGAAGAACACCATGACTCTTATGTAAGGTAGGAGATAAAGGAAAAAGATAGGCCCTTCGCAGAGGGAAGAAGAGGTTGTCATGCGCTTTTATGGTTGGATGCACAAAATCTTAATGCGAAAGAACGTCACTTTATATTGCCACTTGTGATATGGACATTTATTATGCAGTCCATCGCTTTTATTTCTTCCATATCACACGATCGTATAAAGCTTATTTTCTCCCACACTAATAAGTCATACATATTTAGAGAGCAATTTTTATTGCTTGCACCAGTGACAACTTACTTGAAGGATCTTACTCAATCCATAGGTAGATATGGTGGACTCTCATGGCAAACTGGGTTTAGGGATATTTGGAAGCACAAGTAGTATCTCTAATTGGTGCAAGGAGTTTGGCTAGCATGAGGGGTAAAGGCAAGCTCAACATGTTGGAGGATCCATGACAATATAATTTATCTCAGATGTAAGAAAACATAACCCATTACGTTGTCTTCCTTGTCCAATGTCAACCCTTTAGCATGTTATATTTTAATGAGTGCTCACAATTATAAAAGATGGCCAAGATAGTATATTTATATGTGAATACCTCTCTTTCTTTATTACTTCCTATTAATTGCAACGATGACCAAAACTATGTTTGTCAACTCTCAAAAACTTTCATTCATCATACTTTTTATATGTGAGCTCATTACTCTCCATAAGATCCATGTGATCTCTTTGATTCTTTTTATTCTTTTTCTCTTTTCTTTTATTCACTCAAGATCATAGCAAAATAATCAACCCCTTGACTCAACACTAATCTTTATTATATGGCTCACGGACTCGATTACATAGAAGAGATCATAAAGCAAAACTCAAAACTAGATCATGCTAAAACTTTATGCTACTAGATCAAGATATTACCAAAAGGATCGAACTAAGAAAAACGGTAAATATAGAAGTGATGGTGATACGATACCGGGGCACTCCCCCAAGCTTGGCAGTTGCCAAGGCGAGTGCCCATACCCATGTGATTATGTCTCCTTTGTTGGTGAAGAAGGTGGAGTTGTTGATGATGGATAGTCGCACATCGAGCGTAGGAGGTCTTCCAACTTGCGGATAATGCCCTTGAGTGCGATGATATGCTCCTTCAACAAAATATTTTCACGTGTGAGATACTTGTTTTGTATACGAGCTAGCTCAATCATCTTGAAAGCTTCAATCTCAGTTGGGGTAAGAAGATTGTGATCAAGTTGAAGGATGTCTTCTGTTGCTGGAACTTGGTCCTCCGTGGCCTTCTTGATCCCTTCATCCTTGTTGATCTCCATGGGTTCTTCTGTCTTCAGCTCTATCTTCATTAGCCAAGCATCATTGCCCTCATTGTTGGAGGAGGAGGGAGACGACGTGATGCTTGGCTTTGACAACCCTGGCAAAAAACAGCTCGGAACAAGAACAGGAGATTTTTGCGTGATATGGTGGTCAAAACCTTCGGGAGGTTATATAATGAATTTTTACCGACCAAAATATGTAACGTGTAAGAAAACAGAGTCTGGAGAGCACACGAGGTGCCCACGAGGTAGGGGCACACCCTCCACCCTCGTAGAGCCCTCGTGTCCTTCCCGGACTACTTCTTATTTTTCTATTTTTCTAAATATTCCAAAACGGAAGAAAATTGCCATTAGAACTGTTTTGGAGTCGGTTTACTTACCGTACCACATACCTATTCCGTTTCGGAGTCTGAAACGTTCCAGAAAGTGTCCCTTATGTATTCCTCCGGGGTTATGGTTTCAATAACATTGGTTTCAATATTTATAGGATTACCTGAGATATAATGTTTAATTCTTTGACCGTTCACCACCTTCGGATTTGTGCCTTCGAAGTTGTTGATTTTTATGGCACCGGAATGATAGACCTCCTCGATAACGTAAGGACCTTCCCATTTAGAGAGAAATTTTCCTGCAAAAAATCTTAAACGAGAGTTGTATAATAATACATAATCACCTACATTAAACTCACGCTTTTGAATTATTTTGTCATGCCATCTTCTGACTTTTTCTTTAAACAACTTGGCATTTTCGTAGGCTTGGGTTCTCCATTCATCAAGTGAGCTAATGTTAAATAACCTCTTCTCACCGGCAAGTTTGAAATCATAGTTGAGCTCTTTAATAGCCCAATAAGCCTTATGTTCTAGTTCGACAGGTAAGTGACATGCTTTTCCATAAACCATTTTATACGGAGACATACCCATAGGATTTTTATATGCAGTTCTATAGGCCCATAATGCATCATCAAGTTTCTTGGACCAATTCTTTCTAGATCTATTAACATTCTTTTGCAAAATTAATTTGACTTCTCTATTGCTCAATTCTACTTGACCACTAGACTATGGGTGATAAGGAGATGCAATTCTATGATTAACATCATATTTAGCAAGCATTTCACGGAAAGCACCATGAATAAAATGTGAACCACCATCCGTCATTAAATATCTAGGGACTCCAAACCTCGGAAAAATAACTTCTTTAAGCATCTTAATAGAGGTGTTATGATCAGCACTACTAGTTGGAATAGCTTCTACCCATTTAGTAACGTAATCAACAACAACTAAAATATGTGTGTATCCATTGGAGGCAGGAAAATGTCCCATATAATCAAAGCCCCAAACATCAAATGGTTCAATAACAAGTGAACAATTCATAGGCATTTCTTGACGTCTACTAATATTACCAATTCTTTGACATTCATCACAAGATACAACAAACTTACGGGCATCCTTGAAGAGAGTAGGCCAATAAGAACCGGATTGAAATACCTTATGTGCAGTTCTATCTCCAGCGTGGTGTCCTCCATAAGCCTCGGAATGACACTTGCGTAGGATCTGTTCCTGTTCATGCTCAGGTACACAACGTCTAATAAAACCATCTACTCCTTTATAAAGATGTGGGTCATCCCAAAAGTAATGTGTCAAATCACAGAAGAACTTTTTCTTTTGCTGGTATGTGAAACTAGGTGGTAGGAACTTAGCAACAATATAATTAGCATAATCAGCATACCATGGAGTAGTATGAGAAGCATTTATGACATTTAATTGTTCATCAGGAAAGCTATCATCAATAGGTAGTGGGTCATCAAGAACATTTTCCAACCTAGACAAGTTATCTGCAACGGGGTTCTCAACTCCCTTTCTATCAATAATATGCAAATCAAATTCTTGTAGCAAGAGAAGCCATCTAATAAGTCTAGGTTTAGCATCTTTCTTTTCCATAAGGTATTTAATAGCAGCATGATCCGTGTGAATAGTTACTTTAGAATCAACAATATAAGGTCTGAACTTATCGCAAGCAAATGCAACTGCTAAGAATTCTTTTTCAGTAGTTGCATAATTTCTCCGAGCATTGTCTAGAGCTTTACTGGAATATTGGATAACATTTAATTTCTTATCAACTCTTTGCCCTAGAACAGCACCTACAGCATAATCACTAGCATCACACATAATTTCAAAGGGTAAATTCCAATCAGGTGGCTGAACAATAGGTGCAGAGATCAATGCTTTCTTAAGTATTTCAAATGCTTCTACGCAATCATCATAAAAAACAAATGGTATATCTTTTTGTAATAAATTAGTCAAAGGCCGAGAAATTTTTGAGAAGTCCTTAATGAACCTCCTATAAAAACCGGCATGACCAAGGAAACTTCTTATACCTTTGATGTCCTTGGGACATGGCATCTTTTCAATATCATCAACCTTGGCTTTATCAACTTCAATACCTCTTTCAGAAACTTTATGCCCCAAGACAATACCTTCATTAACCATAAAATGGCACTTTTCCCAATTCAAGACAAGATTAGTTTCTTCACATCTCTGCAAAACTCGATCAAGGTTGCTCAAGCAATCATCAAAAGAGGATCCATAGACGGAGAAATCGTCCATGAAAACCTCACAAATCTTTTCACAAAAGTCCGAGAATATAGCCATCATGCATTTTTGGAAGGTAGCAGGTGCATTACATAAACCAAAAGGCATAGTCTATAAGCAAAAGTACCGAACGGGCGAGTAAAAGTGGTCTTAGATTGACCATCAGCTAACACAGGTATTTGAGAGAAACCAGAATAACCATCTAGGAAGCAAAAATGTGTATGTTTGGATAATCTTTCTAGCATTTGATCAATAAAAGGTAAGGGGTAATGATCTTTCTTAGTAGCCTTATTTAATCTGTGGAAATCAATTACCATCCTATAACCTGTAATAATTCTTTGCGGAATCAATTCATCTTTATCATTAGGAACGACAGTAATACCTCCCTTCCTAGGGACACAATGTATAGGACTTACCCACTGACTATCAGCAACGGGATAAATAATACCTGCCTCCAGAAGCTTTAGCATTTGCTTTCTTGCCACTTCTTTCATCTTAGGATTCAGTCGTCGTTGGTGATCACGAACTGGTTTGGCATCTTTCTCCAAATTTATTTTGTGTTGACATAGTGATACGTCTCCAACGTATCTATAATTTTTGATTGCTCCATGCTATATTATGTACTGTTTTGGACATTATTGGGCTTTATTATCCACTTTTATATTAGTTTTGGGACTAACCTATTAACCGGAGGCCCGACCCAGAATTGCTGTTTTTTCCTATTTTAGGGTTTCGAAGAAAAGGAATATCAAATGGAGTCCAAACGGAATGAAACCTTTGGGAACGTGATTTTTGGAACGAACAAGACCCAAGAGACTTGGACCCTACGTCAAGCAACCAACAGGGAGGCCACGATGTAGGGGGC